>NW_027187308.1:4194078-4247149 GCF_028583685.1 Petaurus breviceps papuanus | reverse complement strand
AAAAAAAAACAGAAAACAAAAAAAAATTTAAAGTAAAAAAGAACAAGGGGGGAGGAAAAGGAAAAATAAAAAAAAAAAAAAAAAAAAAAAAGAGAAAATCGCATTCACCACCCCGCCCTAAAAAATAAAAAAAAAAAAACAACTGAAAGAAAAACCTCTGTCTCAAAGCCCAAAAAGAATTCCTGGAATAAAGAAAGAGAAGAGCAGTAGAAGAAATTTTTGGAAAAGATGTGAAAAATATGCCAGTAAATTATTAAAAAAGAGAGAGAGAAAATAAACAACTAGGTAAAAGAGAGACAATATTATTGAAGAAAACAATGCCTTAAAAAACAGAGTTGATCCAATCATAAAAGAGGAACAAACAAATCACTGAACGACTTCTTTTAAAGCAATGTAGATCAAATGGAAAAAACTAGTACTTAAAATTCAATGAAGAATTCCTTAAAAAGCAGAATTGATCAAAAGGAAAAAAAAGTACAAAATATTATGGAAGAAATTAATTTCTTAAAAATTAGTCTTGGGCGGGTGAAAGCTAATTATTGCACAAGAAATCCAGAAATAATAAAACAAAATCAAAAGAATAAATGTGAAACATCTCAATGGAAAAAATGACTAATCTGGAAAATAGATCAGGAAGAGATCATATAATAATTATTGGACTATCTGAAAGCCATGATCAAGGAAAGAGCCTACAAATCATATTTTGAAAAATTATAAAGGAAAACTGCCCTCATATTTAGATTCAGAGTATAAAATAGAAATGGAAAGAATCTACCAATCACCTTATGAAAGTGATCCCAAAATGACTTCCCAATTATAGCAGAATTCCAAAAAGAAATAACTAAAAAATCATGAAGCCACAATCAGGACAACATAAGATTTATTGGCTTCCATGTTAAAGGAGCAGAGGGTTTGGAATATGATATTCTTTATAAAAGACAAAGAAGCTAAGAATACAACCAAGAATCACCTCCCCAGTAAAACTGGGTGCAATCCTTAAGTGAAAAGTGAATATTTAATGAAATAGAAGACTTTCAGTTATTCCTGAGGAAAAGATCAGAACTGACCACAAAATTTTAAATTCAAGCAGAAGACACAAGAGAAGCATATAAAAGGTAAATATGAAAGAGAAATTACAAAGCATCCAACGAGTTTAAAACTCTTTACATTCCTGTATGTGGAGATAGTGTTTGTAAGTTCTAAAAACTCTATCATTATTAAGCCATTTGAAAGAAGTTAACAAAGGACTTGAGGGTGATTTGATTATGTTAGGATGATCTCCTCACAAAAAATAAAGGGAGGAAAAAATAATACACTGAGAGAAGGGGGAAGGAAGAGGTAGAATGGGGAAATTTTTCTCACATAAAAGAGGCATGCAATGAATGAAATTTTGTAAATGGAGATGAATTCATTTTTATAATGAAAGAGAAAGTGAGGAGCATGGAAGGCAATTACATTCAAACAAATCTTGATATCAGACAAAGCAAAAGTTGAAAAAAGTGGAGCTAATCCAAAGAAATAAGCAAGGAAATGAAATTTTGCCAAAGAGATAACATTGACAATCAAGGTATTAAAAATTTTTAGAGCAAGTTTCTTGATAGAGATCTCATTTGTCAAATATATGCTGAGTACAGAACTGAATCAAATTTATAAAAATAAGACCCATTCCCCAATTGAAAAATGGTAAAAGGATATGAATGGGTAGCTTTTAGAAGAAGAAAGAAAAACCATCTATAACCATATAAAAATGCTCTAAATCTCTGTTAATTAGAGAAATATGAATTAAAACCACTGTAAGATACCACATCACACCTATCAGAAAAGATAGATGCCATAGGAGATGAAAGAAAGATAGGTACAAAAATGAATTATTAGTGAATTTGGGAAGTGGTCCATCTATTCTGGAAAACAATTTGGAACTATGCCAAAAGGACTATAAAACCATGCATACCCTTTTACCCAGCAATACTAGTGCTAGGTCTATATCCCAAAGAAATCAAAGAAAAAGGAAAAAAAAAATTATAAATACAAAAAATGTTTATAGCAGTATTTTTTGTGGTGGCAAAATGTTGGAAATCCAGGGAATGTTCATCAATTTAGGAAAGGTGAACAAGTTGTGGCATATGGCCATGAGGGGGTACTATAAGATATGACAAAGACTATGGTTTCAAAAAAACCTGGCAAGGCTTGCATGAACTAGTACAAAGTGAAGTGAAAAGAATTGCAATATCATTATGCACAATAAAAGCAATGCTAAAATGATTATCAACTATGAAATACTTGACTACTCTGGAGAATATAATGATACAAGACAATTCCAAAGGACTCATGAGGAAAAAAAAATGCTTTCTACCTCTGGGGAGAAAACTGGTGGACTCTGAGTGCATATTGAGGTATGATTTTCTCACTTTCTTTATTTTTATTGTTTTTTTTTAATAAGGCAATTGCTTGATTTCACATTTCACACTGATACGATATTGCTTGTCCTTTCAGTGGGTAGGTGAATAGTAAAAGGGAGAGAGAAAATTTGAAACTCAAAATTCAGAAAGAAAAGAATGTAAAAAAAATAAATCATGAATATGAAAAAAGGATATATAACACAAGGTCAAAGATAAATATAAAGAAGATAGCTACAGGGTCTATATATAAATATATATATATATATATATATATATATATATATATATATATATATATATATATGATAGCTACAGGCAGCACAGCGAGTAAGAGCACCGGCACCTGGGCTCAGACACTTAGCACCCACCCAGAAAGACCTGGCTGTGTGTAGCAGCAGGCACCCCAGCGTCTCCAGGGTGGCTGCTCACCCAGGTTCTTGGATCTGCTTTGTTAAAGGAAAGCAACTCAAAATGGGTTAACAAGCTTACTTTAATCAGTCAGACATATATCGTTTACCTTGTTCAGGGGAAAAAGGTCAGCAACCCGAACTTCAAAGCATACAGGCAGAATTATCAAGACAGAAACAAAGCAAGTACACAGCTTTCCAAACTGTCCAACCATTACATCCATACCCAGTCAACATCTGGGTTTCCACATCTGGGTTTTTCAAAGCCGGGGGACTCTCAACAATGGCTTCCCAGAATTCAGATCAAATCACAGAACACTTCTCAAGGTGAGTCCCAAAACAAAGCTACACATCAGGGCTTATATAGCCTTCTCCTGACTCAGAGAATGTAACAACCTTATTGACTCACTGGCCAATCAAGAAGTATCTACTGAAAAACAAGCCTCCCACCCCAGGCTTCAGGTGCACTTTAGCCTAGGGGCAGGGAAGATCTTTAAATCTGCATTTCCATTGCACTGTGTAACCTTGAGCAAGTTACTTAACTTCAGTTGCTTTAAAAAAAAAAGATAGCTATGAATAAACAATTTGATGAAACTATAAAAAGATGAACTTTTCACATTCTAAAAAAGGTGAAGGCCTGTAAAAAAGGGAAATATCTCCAAGTCCTCATGTCCTTGAAGTTCACAGAGGTATTTAAATAAGACTGAGAGTCTAGGAATATTTAAATTGTTATGACAGTCTTAAAAGTAGGAAAGAGATAGGAAAAAGAAAACAGTAGAAAATAAAGAAGTGAAAGGGTGGAGCAACTTAATTTATCGCGTAATTAGGGTAAATAAGTTGAAAACTATACAGAAGAAGAGGAAAGGGTGGAGGGAGAAGATATATTTTGAACTTCACCTTCATCTGAGCATATCAGTCAATAGAGAACAGAACACAGCAAAAAAAAAAAAATGGGTGTGACAATGAAGTAAATTCAAGCATTGATACACTAGGGAGAAAAGAGGTAGAAATAAAAGGGACAGCAGATTCCATGAAGAAATAGTAATAATCACATTAACAATCAAATTTAACATTTTGTTAGATTGCAAAGATGGGTCCAAAAGGAGGGTAAGAAAGGGTTAGAAGCCATGTTAACAGTCTGGATAAGAGGAAGAAAGGAAAAGCAGCTGAGCAGAAGCTAATTACATCAAGCAAAGTATATTGATGCTAAATATACTCTTCTCTCAAGAGTATTATTCTTGTAAGTAGGAGGTGGCAAACAAGCAAAGGAATGTATCTGAGAATAATATGATGAGTAATACACAAATTTTTTTTTTTAACTGAGAATGTAAATGAATCTAAATCACTCATTAAATGGAAGATAATAGCAGGAAGAATTGTAAATCAGACTCCCTACATATAGTCATAAGAAACACACATATAGTCATAAGAAACACACCTGAAACAAAGAAACAAACAAAAAACTCAAATAGAATTAAGGATAAGGTACCGGCAAAAAAAGGTATTAAGCTTCAGTGAACTAAAATATAGCTATGGTAGAGAACATTCTCAGACAAGGCACTAATAAAAATGGACTTATTTGAATAAGATAATAATACGATAAAAATATAAGTAAATTAGTTGTTCTGGAAAGTACCATAGTCAAAGAAATAATGACACAACAAATATGCAATGAATGGCAGAGTATCTAAATATTTAACTAAAAAGCTTAACAAGTTACAGAGAAAATACATAGAAAAATTTTATAGTAGGGTTTCTCAATATAGCCCTTCCAGACATAGACACATCTGTCAGAAAATAAATAAGTCAAATGTTAAGGAAATGAATATAATTTTAGAAAAAAAATGAATATGATAGATCTCTGGAAGTTATTGAATAGGAATATGAAGAAAGGAGTATACATATTTCTCAACTATGTATAAGTTCTTTAAAGACATTAACCATTTTGGAATATAAAACCTTACAAAAGTGCACAAAAGCAGAAATATCATTTTGATGACCACAATGCAATTATATGAATGTATGTATATATGTATGTATGCATGTATGTATGTATGTTAAAAAAGCTAGAAGGAGGAACTGGGAGAGGGGGGGAAATGCTTTTTAATTGATTAAAAAAAACAAATAACATGAGTCAACAAATAAAAACAAAGACCTATTGCTTGATATTCATGAAGTAATTGTTGAAGGTTTTTGAGAAAATACTGAATTTGTTAAATATTTGCACTATGAAGATGATATGGATAACTGAGTAAAGATGGATTGGAGAAAGAAGAGATTAGTGGTAGGAAGAGCAATTAGCAGATTATTAGAATATCTCCAGAAAGGAGTGATAAGTACCTGATTTTGAGTGATTATAATGAGTGTGAGGAGATGTAAATTAATGTAAAAAATGTCATGAAGACAGTATTTACAAGTCTTGGCAAGTAGTTAGATAATTATGTGTAACCAAGAAACATGAAAGAAGAATCCAAAGTTGCGAAAGTAGATTATTGGGATGCTTGAGATATTGATAGAATATACAAAAAGAGATGTTTAACAAGAACTTGGGGGTCCATTCAGGAAAGAAATTAAGGGTAGTAATTAAATAGGTTCATTGTGTGCATGAGATTAAAATCATCTGTGTAAGATATAATGAGAACACTAGAGAAGAAAATGTAATCAAAGAAAAAATAGGGCTAAGGACTACCTTCAGAGGGATGATCATGCTTAGGAGTCAAGAATTGCATGATGATATAGGAAAAAGAGAAGATATAAGAAAAAAACCAGAAGAGTACAATCTTAGTCACAGGAGAGGAGATCATCCAGGATGAAGAAGTGGTAATAAGAGTTAAAAACTAAAGAAATATTAAGGATGAGGAGGATTGATAAAAACAAAACAAAACAAAACATATTTTGAAATGAAGGGATCATTTATAATCCTTGATGTAGCAATTTCTTATGAATGGTTCGATTTAGTGTCATTTTTTGAAGAGTTTAGAAGTGAGTAGATAGTAAAGAAGTAGATATGAGTATAGGTAGAATTTGAGAAGTGAAGAGAATAGAGAAACAATGCAGGGGCATAGATTTAGGAAATAAGAGTTTCAAGTGAAGAATTTTTAAAGATTGAGTCCTGGCTATGGGTAAACAACTGGAAAATACTCTTTGAAAATAGGAAAAGGAGTGAAAAAGTTATTGGAAAAGATTAGGGGAATTGGGTTAAAAGGCATAGGTAGAGAGCAATGAGAAGTATCACCTTGTCTTTGGAGTCAGCTGCAAAGAAGCAGTTATAAATATTTTTATCTTCATAGGTTCCTCCCCCCACCCTTTTTTTGGATCCGTTTGGGAAACTCACCTAGTAGTGGTATTACTAGATCAAAGGGTATGCACAGTTTTATAGCCCTTTAGTCGTATTTCCAAATGGCTCACCAGAATGTTTAAATCAGTTCACAGCTCCAACAACAATGAAGTAGTATCCCAATTTTCTCACATCTTCAACATATATTATTTTCTTTTTATACTATATTAGCCAATCTGGTGAGTGTGAAGTGGCATCTCACAGTCATTTTAATTTGAATTTCTCTAATCAATAGTGATTTAGAGTATTTTTTCATATGGCCATCTTAAAGCTGCCTGTTCATATTCTTTGACCATTTATCTATTGGAGAATGACTTACATTTTTATAAATTTGACTCAGTTCTCTATACACTTAAGAAACTAGGCCTTTATCAGAAACACTGACTGTAAAATTTGTTCCCCAGCTTTCTGCTTTCCATCCAATATTAGTTGCATTGAGTTTGTTTGAGCAAAAAAATTTCATTTATGGTTTGTAACATACTATTCTATCTTATAAAGAGCTAGGTGGCATAGTAAATAGAGTGCCAGGCCTGGAGTCAGGAAGACTCATTTTCATGAGCTCAAAATTAACTCTAAATTTAAAAATACCTGAGTTCCTTATCTGTAAAATAAGCTGGAGAAGGAAATGGCAAACCACTCCAGTATCTTTGCCATGAAAACCCCAAAAATGTGATCACAAAAAATTGGACAATGCTTATAAATGACTATGACAATGACAAATTTTTTTTCTGTAATTTTTCAAGATTAAACAGCAGTTTTGGATTATTCTAATTTCAATTACTTCAGACCTGTAGTTTTATTTTTCCATTTTTTGTGAAATAATTACTACTTATAATAATAGGTATTTTGAAACAATATGTTTTCTAATTTATCATGTATGGTTTTTGGTTTTTCTGTGATAATAATCTTTATATTCAACATATCTATGTGATGTTTTCTATATTAAAAATGTCTTAATAGCTTTTGTATACTATTATACTATATAATATTTCTGGTAATGTTATATTCAGTTTAAAAAAATTCAGATACAAGAAAAATATTCATCCCACACAGGACTGGTATCTATAAGATGTTAAAAGATCAAGGAGAAAACTCCTCATATGTTGCCTGGAATTCAGTCTTCTAGTCAAGTTGCAAAAGTTTATTGTAATGCTAATAAAGTGGGCAGAGCAATTTAGGGAATTTGCAACCTAATAGGTGTGATGCTAAAGCTTATATAGAAAAAGTTCAGTGAATGGTGTGCCAAGTATGTTAATTAGGTGGTGAGGGACAGAATAAAGAAGTAATTAGCTCTTAAAGGAACATACTGTTTCTGTGTCTTGGGCATTACCCTCATGCAGGGTTTCTAAGGATGTGTTTTTTGGACTGCTGTCTGTAACAAGATAGCCTTGAAAGTTGATGTCTATAGCTTGACCACTGGAATGTATATGATAACTGTGGTAATCAGTACATGAAAGTTCTGCTGGTAGAATACAGTTTTGTTTATACAAGAGAAATTCTACAAAGGTCAACTTGTTCTTATAACAGGGAGAGGTAGTTTTCGTCACTGGGGCCCACTCGTGAGTTATTGCCAAAAATAGCAGCTTTGGACTGGGATGAGATATGATCCCAGGGCTGGAATCCAAGCACTCCATCAGTAGAAGCTTTGGGACAGATATACCAATTCACTTTGGTGAAGGTATGATTTGGTTCAAGCATTTTGTAAGGCAATTTGAAGTTATTCAAGGAAAATTTAAGCACTTTGACCCAGAGACTTCACTACTAGCACTTAGCCCTAGGGAGATTATTTAGTGCAAGTAGAGATTCATAGTGGAAAAATATTCATAGCAGCATTTTTTGCAATGATAATGAAATGGACACCTAGACTGAACAGAGATCGAGACTAGATAAAGCCAATTCAGGGAGCGTTTATTAGCCGGTGGCAGACTCAGGAGCTAGGCTCCGTGAGCTGCCCCGAGCCATGGTCAAGGCAGGTTATATAAAGGCAAAAACCACAAGCTTATCTAAGTGTGCAGGGTACAGAAAAGTTACAGCAGGGGTCAGATACAAAGAGTGTCACACTTATCTGGTGCAACAGCAGGCTTGGTCAAGTTCAAGATAGTCTTTGGGGCCCCTGGCTAGTCACATAAGAGTTCAGGAGGATTTCAGTAATTTTCCAAACTTGTTACATATGGGGGCTTAGTATATGAGGCCATGGGCATTTCAATAAGAAGGTAGAAATACAATATATTTTCAATGATTTGAAACTGTCTAAATTATGGTACATGAAAATAGTGGAATCTAACTGAACCATAAAGAATGATGAATATAACAATTTGATAAATATAGGAAGACTTGTATGAAGTTATACATAGTGAAGAAAATCCAAATGAACAACCTACATACTGATTAAAACAATGAAAGCAGTGAAAACAAAGCAGCAATACAATTTGAACCTAAAAAAAATGGTCAAATTTATTTTTATACTTTTCAAAGTTAAAGGATACATTCTTTCAGAAACATGACTGTCCATGCAGTCATTGTGATTTTGGGAGTTCTTCCTCCCAAGAAGATATGCTTCCATGCTTTCTTCCCCACAGCAGTTGCTGACCCTCATGGCCCTATGGAGGCATAGAAGCATGTGGAGTTTTCTTCTAGATCTCTTAACATTTTATAGATAACAATAGCCTGAATATTTTTTGTCTCTCAATTTTTTTAAACTGAATATAACATTACCAGAAATAGTACACAAAAGCTATTAAAACATTTTTAATATAGAAAACATGGCATGGGGCATGCTTACCTCTTCCTTCCTATTTGAGGGTCCCATTACCATGAACCCATATCCTTTGATCTGCATTACAAAACAATCTCTACTGGGGAGTGGGAAGGGGAACCTATATTCTCTCCCTGCCTTTTGGTGCCTGTGGTGAAACTATTCTCTGCATTACCCCACCTGTTCTCTTCAACTTATTCTTTGAAAACCTCCCTCCTCTTATTCCCCCACCCTGAACTGCTCATTGAATTTGCCCCAGATACTTTTTCATGTAGTTGTAGTTTCACATCTTTCTTTTCTATTAGGAAGCAATAAAATACAAATGTTCCATGAAGCATATACAATCCTGTCATTAGACATTTTGTCTTAACCATTTCATGAGAGTTTTTTTGATGATTTTTGGGAAATATGTTATATCGAGATAAAAAATAATTTTTCTTAAAAAGAAGAAATTGAGCCTTAAGGTAAGTGGCAATAGTAATAAATTTTAATAGCAGCTATAGTCACAATTCAGCTTATTTAACACTTTACCTTTTACAGATTGCTGTCACAAACATCTCATTTAAACCTGAATATAACTATGAGAAAGAAGATAGAAAAAATAAACAAAAAACAGCAACAACAAAAAACCATTTGGCTGCTATAAATGAATTCATGGATTTGTATCTTGATGAAGTGATCTATCTCAGGTACTGAAAAATGAAAAAAAAAATGATAGGGACAACAAAAATGACCATTATAGATGTTATCTCAAAAATCATACTATTTGTTAGGAGTCATAGAACTTGAGTTCTAATTCTCATTTGTTTCTTAATATGTATGCAAGCTTGAGGAAGTTATTTAAATTCTATGGGCCTCAGTTTTCTGACCTACAAATGAGAATTTGGACTAGATGATCTCTAAGGTCTCTCTGAGTTCTAAGTCCTAGGATCAGAATACTGGAGAATCAGAAGCGTTCCAGAACATTCATACACTGCAATAATAGACAAATATGTGGGATGAAGACTGTAATAGTCTCATTGTACTTTGCTCAGATCAGTTCACATTTGCCTGGAGTCAAGGAGAACCCCATTCATCTAAGGCCAGATTGTAACCCTGGGCAAAACACTTAACTTCTACAGTTCATTGCTGGGAATAAGAAGAGGGATATTTTCAAAGAATTGGTTTATGAGAATAGACAGCTGTTGTTTTATTTTTATTATTACTGTGTTTGGCTTCAGGTGCTACATTTAGGGAGGATTTTGACAAAGTAGAACAAGTCCAGTGGAAGTGGAAAAGGGTGTGAATGGACTTATAAATCACATGAGGTGAGTGAACTGGTGATATTTATTCATAAAAGTAATGTAAAAAATATTAGACTTGTCATCTTTCCTCCTAGAATGCAGAAGTAGCAGCAATAAGTGCAAGTTGGAAAGAAATAGGTTTAGGCTTAATGGCAAGGAAAAACTTTCTAAATATTAGCTCTATCCAAAAGAATATCACATATGTGATCTTATCATAGCAGCATGAAACATGACTATCACAATCTTCACGCCATGTATTGTCTCTTAATGCTGCCTATGAGTTTTCTAGATCTCCAAACTCCATTATTCTTCAAAGGTTAGAGGATTGATTTATAGTTGAAAGGGTTGTTAGAAACCATTTATAATATACTGCTCTGGAAAGTCAGGGGCTCCATTTCACTGGGGGGTATTTAATCACAAGCTAGATGACCCCTTCTCAGAAATGATATTATAAATATTTGCTAAACTAAATTGGAGAAAGCATTCTTACTTATATATTGGGTGGATTAGATAATCCCTGAACTTCTTTTCAATTCTTGAGTCATTATAATTCTATTAGTAGAGATGGGCAAGAGTTTTGGTTTTCAAAAAGGTTTTTTTGGCAGGGAAGGTCGATTCTAGGAACTTTTAGAACACAATTTCATTCGCAGAAAAAAAAAATCCTCAAACATATGATTAAATAGATTGTGAATACTTAGAAAAGGCAGCAATGGGTTAGAAGAAATATATCAGTTCCCTAAGTATAAGATTGTAGCAAAGTAATTTTTATACTTCATTTTTTTTAAATTAACTTAGTCTGAACTTAAAAAAGAGAAGCATTACCATTATATGGTAGAACAGAAAAAAATATTGTATATGAAACTGCAAATTTATTATATAAAACTTGCTCTTACTTTTAAATATATAATAATCATGTACATTTTCCCCTTTTTTCCCTCCCTCTACCCCACCCAACACCCTAGAGATTTTATATACTTTCTGAAGAGGTTGATAGAGTTAGAGACAAAAAGCATGCCAAACACATATTGTTTATCTATTTCAGGAAGAGATTGGAATAAGTATCTTGTGATGTCTTTTTGTGCAAGATAAGACCATATGGACTCTATGATCATGCAATTAAGTAAGTTTGACCAAGTAAATGCTTATATCCCAAGAGTATTGTTCTAAATGAGGTCTTTTTTTTTAATAAATCTATTCATTGCTGAGACTTAATAAAATCTATCAATATCTTTATAAAAATATGAATGACTTGCTTAACAAATGTGTACATATACAAAATATTAGAGTGTCAGACACTGAATATTTTAGCTAGTTAAACCAACAATCAAAAAGATCCTGAAAGACTAAAATGTTGAGGCTAATCTATGAAGATGAAATTTAATAGGGATAAATGACAATTCTACACTTGGATTAAAAAAATCAACAATATAAATACAGGATATAGGAGATAATGAAAGGTGGAAATACATGTGAAAGAAACTGAAGCATTTTGGTAGACTAATAAATAAGAGTTAGTGGGGGTGGAGTGGGGCTGCTACTTAATATAACTTTTATATACATTAATATAGTAAAGGTGCAAAGGTATAAAGGAGAAAAAGCTACTTTAGGCCAGCCTGTTAGGGTTACTTCAGCTCATTGAGAGTAGAGAAAATATCATTGAAACAATGTGATGTATAGTTGAAAAGTATCTTAGGGAATAATTATGGAGGGCCTTTAGTAACATATTAAGTAGCTTAGTCTTTCTTTTACAGGCAAGGACTAGACCTAAATGACGTGAGCTATCTCAGGCATCAAACAACAAATAAAAAGACAAAACAACAATGGTAATTTACTGATGTTGTCTCAGAAATCATACTATTTGGTTGGAGTCAAAGAATTTGAGTTCTAATCCTAATTTTGCTACTTAATACACATGTGACCTTGGATAGTTAATTTAACTTCCACAGTCCTAAGTTTTTGTTTTTGTTTTTTTATAAATGATGATCGTGGATAAAATTCAGAAACCATGAAGTGTCAGCATTTGGAAAGAGAGGTGATGAATTTCAAAAGTCACATTGCCTCTCATTTTTCTTAAGCAGAATAGACAGAAATATGGGTTCATCAGGAAGCACTTTTGAGATATTTATGTTACAAAGCTAGTTTTAAAATCCAGAGAAAATCAGAGGAATAATTTATACTTTGGTCAGTTTGTTAATTAAGCATAGATTGAAGTCATAAGATATAGGGAAATGTTATTTTACCCAATGACAAGAATCAAGAAAAAAAGATACTTGGAAAGTTGTATGAGCGTCTATATTGAACTTCCAAAACTAAATCAAACTAATAAAGTGGATTAATAGCATGAATATTTTTAAAAAAATTTGTTTTTGCTACAGTGCTGTAACACCTGGACATTGACATGTTTGGGTACTGATAAATACTCCATTCCATCTGGAAGGAAATCTGTCTGCCTGCATTCATGGCAACAAAATGCATTTCAGACCAGGTGTGAGTTATACTTAACTATGTTTTCTTTGCAATTTTGTTTGTCAAAATATCAAGCAAGTCACTGTGACAGATTAACAGTAATGCACTCAGGGAACAATTCAAACAGGACAATGAATAAGCATGTTCCAGCAATTTAGAATGAGATCTCTGCCACTTAGCTCACATGGGACCACAACCCAGGTTTAGAGTGATAGTAAGGGGGAGGTGGCAAGCAGTCATTCTATTCTTACACTGATACTAGTCTCCACTCCCTAAATCAAAGTTCTTTAATCCTGAAAATAATAACAAGAAGCCATTAGCTATTTCTAAGGCTCAATGAACCAAATCTTTTAAGGGTATTTTACATAATCTCCTGTCTTCTATTTTATTGGAAATAGAATGAGATTGAATTAACATCATTAAGAGTGCTGATTACTTCTGAAAAAATGTATCAAGGCACAACAAGTAAAATTAAAATTATACTGTTTTTACAATGTTGTTTTTAAAGTATAAATTCTTCTTTTGGTTATAAGCATTTCATTCTCCATTAGTTCATAGAGGTCTTCTGGGAGTTAGTTGAACACATTCAAAAGATTTAACCATATCACTATGCTTCAGCAGCCCTCTCCTTCACTCTTTCTATTCATTCTCCAATAATTCATTCAAGAATCTCCTTTTGTAGGAATGCTGAATGTTTCATTTTCCTTGGTTTTGGACATCCTATTTTAGCTAACTTTTCTTTCCATTTTATGCTCACCTTCTTCTACTGGGGTCTTCCTTTTGCAACCTACATTTTGCTTTATAGAATAATCAGAGAGGAAAAATGGAAAATTGTTATCACTTTTTTTTAGCACTTTTGCAAAAATCAAAAACCTAATGTAACTAAAATTAGAAAGGAATCTGGTAAATGATGGAATAAATTAAAAAAAACTAAACTTTGCAGTAATTTTCTCTAATAAAGTTCTCATTTCCAAGGTATATAACAGATGGATTTGAATTTATAACAGTAAGAGCTATTCACCAATCTTCAGATGGTCAAGCAATATTATTAGGTGGTTTTTAGAGAAAGAAATCCAAACTATCAACAGCCATATTTTTAAAAAATCTGAATCACAGATAAATTTTAAAAATGTAAATTAAAAAATTTTTTGATGGTTCTTGCTTTTATATGCTTTTATATGCTTTTTATATTCCCCAGTACCTGTTCCTGTTCCTCTCCCAGAGAATTATCACATATAACAAATAATAATTTTAAGGGAAAGAATAGGATAACTAATGAAAACACTTAAAAAGTCTAAAAATATGTAAAATATACAATTCTTATAAACCTCATATTTCTATGAAAGGATGGATTGGGAGTATCTTTTCATATCTATCCTTTCGAGTCATAATTGTGTGAGAAACATCCTTAGTCTAGGAATAAACAATATTCGTTGGAAAGCCAAGAAGGTTTTCATACTTTTGGTTTACATTTATTTTATATTTCCAGGGAATGGGCACCCTTGAATGGAGAGAGTACAGGGACTTAGTCAAATGCAAGCCCTTTTATGCTTCTAGGCCTGACTGATCCCTCCCTTCAGCCCTCGGATTGGTTCCATCTCTTCTGGATTACAATCTTTCTGACCTGTCCACTACACATCACTCCTCAATCTTTCCCTCCTCCCAAACATGGATTAACATGGCTCCCATGTGTGGATAATGAGACTCTAATTCTATGTGAGGTGTGTAATTTAATATGCATGAGACTAGTTAAGCATGCATATTACTAAAAAGACAGTGACCATCAGTTGATCCTGGTCAGTTTAAGCCAGTTTCAGTATGGGCTCCCTCCAAGAGGAATTTACAGATTTTTTCTAGTTATATGATTGAATAGGGTCACTCTGCCCTGCCTCCCTCACCCTGGTTTACAAATTCCTGCACATCCTGTGTAAGATCTATCTTTGCAACATCCATTGTTCCTAAAGAATCTGTGGAAACCAAACTGTTAGCATTTGTCACAATTGTTCATTTGTATAATGTGTACTTTATTTTTTTGATGATTTGTTCCATGTTGGCATCTTTTTCAATAGTCTTTTTTCAACAATTTCATGGCAATACAATTTTTAGCATTCATTTTTACAAGATTTTGATTTCCAAATTTTTCTCCCTTCCTCGCTTCCCTTCTCTCTTTCAAAAATTTGTATGCAATTTGATATAGGTTATACATGTGCTATCATATAAAACACATTTCCATGTCTATCACAATTGTGAAAGAGGGTACAGATTAAAAGAAAAAAAAGAGTAAAGTAAGTCAAAGAAGTATGCTTTAATCTGTATTTAGAGTCCATATGTTCTTTATCTGCATGTGGATAGCATTTGCCTTCATGAGTCCTTTGCACTTACCTTGCATCATTATGTTTCTGAGAAGAGCTAAGTTATTCATAGTTGATCATGACACAATGTTGCTGTGCAAAATGATGTTCTGCTTCTGCTCATTTCACTTTTCATCGGTTCATACAAGTCTTTCTAGGTTTGCCTGAAATCCACATGTTCATCATCATTTCTTTTTGAACAGTAGTATCACATTATATTCACATACCACAGCTTGTTCAGTCATTCCCCAATTGATAGGTATCCCCTCAGTTTCCAATATTTTGTTCCCATGAAGAGGTTTGCCATAATTATTATTTCCCTCTTTTTATGATCTGTTTGGAATTCAGACATAGTAGTGGTATTGCTGGATCAAAGGGTGTACACAGTTTGGCTACCCTTTGGACATAGTTCCAAATTGATTTCTTGAATGAGAGGATCATTTCACAGCTCCAATAGTGCATTAGTGTTCTGATTTTCCCACATCCTCACCAACATTTATCATTCTCCTTTCTTTGTCATATTAATTAATCTGATGAGGGTCACGTCCAGTCATCCAGATCTGTATCTGGTCACTAGACCCAGATGGCTCTGGAGGAGTGAGTGAGACTGGGGACCTTGCACAATCTTCCCACATTTAAATACATTTCCCTTGAAAGTCGTGGCATCATATTCCTGATAGAATGGTTCTCAAGAATGAAAGACAAACAACAATAACAAGAAGTCAACCTGATAGGTATGAAGTGGTACCTCAGAATTGTTTTCTTTGAATTTCTCTAATGAAAAGTGAGCTAGAGCAATTCTTCATATGCTTAAAGAGAGCTGTGATTTCTTCATCTGAAAACTGTCTGTTCATATCTTTTCACCATTTATCAGTCAGAGAATGGCTTGTATTCTTATAAATTTGACTCAGGTAACTCTGTATTTGAGGAATGAGACCTTTATCAGAGACACTTGTCATAAAGATTGTTTTCCAGCTTTCTGCTTTCCTTCTAATTTTGTTTGCATTGTTTTTTTGTTTCTGCAAAAGGTTTTTTTTCCCCCATTACTGGCTGTTTTGTGCCTTTCCTCTTCCTTTTTATTAGAATGTATTTATTTATTTTTAGTTTTTAACATTCGTTTCCACAAGATTTTGATTTCCAAATCATCTTCCCATTTCTACCCTACCCCAAGATGTCATGCATTATGATTACCCCTTCCCCCAATCTGCCCTTCCCCTTATACCCTTCCCCCTTACTTTCTTGTAGAGCAAGATCGATTTCTATACACCATTGCCTGTGTATCTTATTACCCAGTTGCATGTAAAAAGAATTTTTGAAATGTTTTTTTTTAAACTTTGAGTTCCATGCTCTCTCCTTTTGCCCATCCCCAACCACCCCCATTGAGAAGACAAAATTCAATATAGGCTATACATGTGTAGTTATACAAAATGTTTCCATAATACTGATATGTGAAAGACTAACTATATATTCCTCCATCCCATCCTGCCCCTCACTTACTCTATTTTTACCTTTGACCCTGTTCCTTTTCAAAAGTGTTTGCTTCTGACTACTCCCTTTTCCAGTCTAACCTCTCTTCTATCATCCCCCCTTTTTTGCTCCATCACCCTTACTTTTCTGTAGAGTAAAATATCCAATTGATCATGTATGTTATTCCCTCCTAAAGCCAATTCCAATGAAAATAATGTTTACTCATGCCCTTTCACCTCTCCCTCTTCCCCTCCATTGTAACAGTTTTTTTCTTGCCTCTTTTACGCAAGATGATTTACCCTATTCTATCATTCCCTTTCTCCTTCTCCCAATATATTGCTCTCTCAAACCTTAAAATTTTTAGATATCATTCCTTCACATTCAACTTACCCTATACCCTCTATATATACATTCATGCACATATATGTAATGTACATATATACATATATAACATATATGTATGTATGTATATGTGTGTGCCTGTGTGTGTATTTATCCTTCAACTCCATATTACTGAGAAAAGTCTCATGAGTTACAAATATCTTTCCATGTAGGCATGTAAACAGTTCAACTTTAATAATTCCTTTATGATTTCTCAGCAAAAGCTTTTTAAAAAAATAATGTAATCAAATTTATCTATTTTACATTTTGTAATGCTCTCTATCTCTTGTTTGGTCATGAATCTTTCACCTCCCTATAGTCTGACAGGTAAACTATTTCTTGTTATTCTAATTTGATTATTGTTGTCACCATTTATGTCTAAATATTGCTGAAGGTAAGTCATATCTAAATTTTCAAATATTCTATTTGCCTCCTTAGTTTCTTTTTTGCTTATTTTTGTTGGATTTTTGAGGTTCTGAGAGGGGAGAGTTGAGGTTCACCATCAGTACTATTTTGATGTCTATTTCTTCCTGTAACTTCCTTAATTTCTCTTTTAAACATTGGGATGCTATACCATTTGGTGCATATATGTTTAGAATTGATATGACTTCATTGACTATGGTACCTGTTAGCAAGATATAGTTCTTTTTTATCTCATTTAATAAGGTCTATTTTTGCTTTTACTTTGTCTGAAATCAGGATTTACCCTGTCTTTTTTTCCCCATTCACCCAAAGCATAATAGATTTTGCTCCACCCCCTAACCTTTACTCTATGTGTGTCTCTGTGTTGCAAGTGTGTTTCTAATAAACAACACATTGTTGGATTCTGGCTTCTGATACACTCTGCCATGTGCTTCTATTTTAGGGAGAGTTCATCACATTCATACTCACAGATATGATTACTACTTCTGTATTTTCCTCCATCCTGTTCTCCCTCCCATCTGTCCTCTCTTTCCTTTCATACTTTCCCTCTTCACCATTGTTTCTCTTCTGTACACCACCTCCCCTGATCTGTCCTCATATATGACCAACATGATACCCATGGCAGCTACTATGGATATGCAGATGTATTTCCAGTGATGAATCACAAAATACAACAAACCCTCTTCTTCAAAGATGAAATGAATATATTTATTCAGATATTAGGAAACTAATTCCACCATTGTGACAAAGAAGTCTATGGACATCACCAATAGAGGAAGCGCTGCCATGCCCAAGCCTTCACTCCCTTAGGCCTCCCCACAAATAAGATCCCCAAGCAAAGTTCCTCCCTCATGCCAACACCTCTGCCTCAGTTCTTTCCTCAGTTCTGCCTTACTCTCAACTCTGCCTCACCACCCTTCCTGATCCACCTTTGGGAAACTTCTCACACCATGGACTCCATGTGACTCAAGTTGCAGGCTGAGGCAAGCTCAAACAGGTCACATGGGCCTATTAAGGGTCAAGGAAGATCTTCAGATTCCCTTAACATTACACCTCCCTTCCTTCAGTCCCACTTCCTCTTTACTTGATCTCCTCCCCTCCTACTTCATTGGGTAAAACAGATGTGTATATTCAGCTGATTGTGTATATGCTTCCCTTTTTGAGCCAATACTGATGAGAGTAAGGTCCAAGTGATGCCCATTGCCAACCCCATCTCACCCTCCACTGTAATAGGTCTCTCTCAACTCTTATTTGAGACAATTTTATCCACCCTGTATACTCCTATTTCTCATCCCTTATTTTTTTAGGTCATTTCCTATAATTCACCTTATACCCATACCCTCTGTCTATGTATATTCCTTCTAGCTATTAGTAATATAGTTTTTAAGAATTATAAGTATCATTTTCTTATGTAGGGATATAAGCAATTCAGGTCCATTGAATCACTTATATTTTCTTTTCCCTTTTTTCCTGTTTATATTTCTATTGTACCTTGAGATTAAAGGTCAAATTTTTGGTTTAGTTCTGGTCTTCTCCTTGTGAAAACTTGAAATTCTTCTATTTTTTTGAATGACCATTCATTTTCCCTTTATGTATTATTTCTAATTTTGATGAGTAAGTGATTCTTGGTTGTATGCCTAGTTCCTTTGCCTTTTGGAATATCATGTTCCATGAATTCTGGTCTTGTAATGTTGCAGCTGCCAAGATTTGTGTGATCCCAATTGTGACTCCCCAATATTTGAGTTTTTTCTTTCTGCCTATTTTTAGCATTTTTTATTTGATCTTTTAATTCTGAATATTGTCTATAATATTCCTTGTAGTTTTATTTTGTGATCTCTTTCCCAATGGGGATCTGCTGATTCTTTCATCATCTATTTTACCCTCTGCAACCAGGATATCAGGGCACTTTTCCTTGATAATTTCTTAAAAGATGCTAGGGCCTCCTTTTGACTATGGCTTTCAAGTAGGTCAATGATTCTAACATTTTCTCTCCAGAATCTATATTCCAGTTCAGTTGTTTTTCCAATGAGGCATTTAACATTTTCTTCTATTTTTTCATTCTTTGAGTTTGAATCATTTTTGATGTCTCAAAGTGGCATTAGTTTTTACTTGGTCAATTCTAACTTTTAAGGAATTGTTTTTTCTCAGTAATCTTTTGTGCTTCCTGTTCCATTTGGCTAAATGTACTTTGTAAAGACTCATTTTCTTCAGTATTTTTTTGTGTGTGTATCTCCTCTTCTCTTTGACCCATTCTAATTTTTAAGCAGTGATTTTCTTTTTCCAAACTGTTAACTTTCTTTTTAAAAAAATTCTCTTGCATCCCACTCATTTTCCCCCAATTTTTCTTCTACATCCCTTGTATGATGTTTACACTCTCTTTTGAGTTTTTCCATGCATTCTTTCTGTGCTTGAGATCATTTCCCATTTTTATTTGGGTTTTGTTCATAGGTGTTTTGCCATTGTTGTCCTCTTCTGAGTTTGTATCTTGATCTTCCCCATCACCATGGTAACTTTCTCTGATCAGATTATTTTTTTTTCTTTTTGCTTATCTTTTTTGGCCTCTTTCCTTTTTGGGGTGGAAGAAGTACTGTCTCAGCCTTTGTGCCATACCATTACCTGGCTATTTGTCTGGTATTTTGTTGATGTTGCCCTGAGGTCCATGGGATGCCTTTTTTTTTCTGGGGCATGGCTGGCACTGCTGGAGGATATAGGATTCTGACAACTTACCTGGAGCTAAGTTGGGTTCTTAGTCATGGTATCTGATGTGTGCTGAGGTTGGTGGGGTGTTTTTGCTTTTCCTTGGGGTTGTACTGAAACATGTGGAAATCTGGCTTCAGGGGGTTTTCTGTTTGCCCACGGCTATGCAAAAACATGTGGTGGTGGTTTTCAGAGCTGATGTCTTTCCATTCCCCTCTCTATGTTAAGAGCACAAGTGTCCTGGTCCTGGGGTTGCCTGCTTCACCACACTGGGGCTCAGGATATCCCACTGTTATGCTAAGGTAAAGTTTGGTCCTGCCTTGCTGCACTCTTCCTATCCTGGACTGTATTCCACTTTTAATTGCGTGAAACAGATCTTTTCTGTCAATCTTCCAAGTTTCTTGGGCTAAAAGATTGCTTCACCCCATCTTTTTGCTGATTCAGCTGTTCCAGGATTTGTTTTTGGTCACTATTTTATGTTTTTTTGTTTGTTTGTTTTTTTGTAGGTGAATAAGGAAACGCTACAGCAAATTCTTGCTTACTATACCATCTTGGCTCCTGGAAGTCCATTTTTGTCTTTCTAATGGTTATTCTTGTATTTACATTATTGTGGTCATACATATTGTTTCCTTGACTCTCTTTTGTTTATTTTGCATTTGATGCATGCTTTCATCATTTCTTACAGCAGAGCAATTGTTTATTATGTTTATGAGGCAGAATTTCTTTACCAGTTCCCTAATTGATGGGCTTCCATTCTGCCTCCAGCTTTTGTTTTTTTTTTCTATGACAAAATTGCTAATATAAACATTTGGACTTCTTATCAATAGCTTCCTTGGAATATACATCTAGTAGTGGAATCTCTGGATCCAAGGATGTGGATATTTGCTTGCTTTTTTTTTACATAATTCTAAATTGCTCCCCAAAAAAGTTTCACAGATTCATAGCTCCTGCACATAATTTACTAGTATTCATATCTATCTGCAAACTCTCTAACATTAACTATTCCCATCTTTTGTCACCTTTCCCAAATTGCAAAGTGTGAGGTGAAACCTCAGGGTGATTTTGATTTCCATGTGAAATGTAAATTTAAGTAATGCTGAGTTCCTACCTCACAGTTATCAGATTGACAAAGCTGATATTAAAAAAAAAAAGAAAAATGTTGGAGGGACTAGAGCAAAGGAGGCTTATTAATGAATATTTCTGGAGCTGTGAATTGATCCAGCTATTCTAGAATGCAATTTGCCACTACAGAATGAAATATATAGGCAGACAGATATTAGTGAGATAAATACATGTAGATAGATAGATAGACAAAAATGGAATATATGATAAAGAATAAATAGAAGACAAAGAATGAAGAAATGTTGGAAAGCAGAGGAGGAGAAATAAGAGAAAGGAAGGTGGAAAATACAGGGAGTGAAGTAGAGTGACCTTATTATAAAAGTTACAAAGTAACTTTTGTGCAGATGAATCAGAATTAGCTAGAAGTGAAGCAAGCAATGTGCCTGGGTTTTCTTATGGTATGGCAACTCTAGGCAGTGCTACATCAGTAAGCACATAGGTCTCAGAATGGTGTTATACTCAGTCAGAGAAGATAGCTTATATAGAGTTGTGGCAGATTGAAGAGTGAACCAGCAGTGAAGCACTGCAAATGTTAATAAATGATGCATACTTTCGTATTTAAAAGAAACCACAGGTAAACCTTTGCTCAGAAGAAATCAAAGAAAAAGAAAATGACCTACCTGTACAAAAATATATTTATACCTGCTGTTCTTGTAGTGGTAAAAAAAATGGAAAATTAAGGGGTGCCCATCAATCAGGGAATGATTAAACACACTAAGTTATATGAATGTAAAGGAACATTATTATGCATCAAGAAATAATCAAAGGGATGGACTGAGAGAAATCTGAGGAGATTTTTCTAAATCAATGAGAAGTAAATAAAACCAGGAAAACAATTTAAAGAATCACAACAACATTGAAAAGACAAAATATTTTGAACTATTACTTCAAGAGGACTAAGGATGAAGTATGCTACTCATCTCCTAATATAGATGAAATAGATAAAAAATACAGAAAGAGATAAATATTTTTGGATATGGACAATGAAAGAATTTTTTTTTCCTTGGCTGTATATTTGTTAGAAGACAGGCCTCAAACCCATTTGTGAGTTAGGGGCATATCTACGCCAAGCATGTGAAGATTTCCCCCACCAGAATGGATGAGAACACTTAGTTCTAACAACCATGAAGGCAGCTGAAGCAGCCACAGTGGAGTGCTTAGATCTTGGTCATATATCAAAATCACCAAGGTCATCTACTGCATCCAGAGATGTCAATAGTTCTCTTGATTTTTGCCTTGCCACTTGACTTTAATAGCTCCGGAAGAGAGAGTGAGGCTGATGACTTTGTGTAACTATGCCTCACTTAAGTCCAATTTATATGTAAGTCAATACATCATCCCAAGTTCCCATTGTTCCCTGTTCCCATCCCTGTTAAAAAATGATTGAACTATTTTTTCCAAGGTTTTTATCTTTCTTCCTTCCTATTTCCTTCCATCTTTCTCTCTCCCATTTCTTCCTTGTTTCTGTACTTCTTTCTCCCCTCCATTTCTTTCTTTTTTCTTCCCTTTCTTTTTCAAATAGGGTCAGGTTGAGGGGAAAAGTAGAAAAAATAGAATTTTGTTCATTCAAAAATAGAATATGTGTAGGTGAAAGGGATTTTAAGATAATATCAGGCCCTTCATTTTTAGGGAGTAGGAAATTGAGGCATGTCAGTTTTCCACCTTATTTGATAGAAAAACTTGGAAACAGAAACCCAAATGTCCTGACCTAGAAATATTTTCTCCACTTTATGATATAGGCATGAACAAAGTATTTTAGGAAAATTTTAAATTCCCTATTCTTAATATAAAGAGAAAGTATGTTTTGGTGTTTTTTTTTTATATTCTCATCTCTGTCATCCTGTCTCTCATCACTCCCAATTATATCAATGAGTTTCACATGTGTATTGCTTTTGAGGTAAGTTATAGAAATATGTTCTAGTTTCTGTTTTAAATAGTAAACATTTGTCAACTTCACTCTTAAAATCCATCTCTGCTGTGCATCTGTCCCTTGATAAAAAAAAGACTTTCTCTACAGCAGGGAATTCAGTTCAAAAGCTGGGCTTTTTTTTTTTCACGTTGACAAATTTTTCAAAAAAACTTATCTATTCCTTTCAGGTGGAAGAAGGGACACTTCTGTAGGAGAGAAAGCCTATTTTTAGCTTGGGGCTAGAGATGACATGCAGAATTGCTATTAAGAAATCATTATACAGCACAATCTCAAGAGCTGCATTCAGATTCTAGAAATTCCCTAATTCAGTTTTGCTAAGAGAATAAGGTAGCAAAGTATATTAAACCAATTCACATTCATTTTCCTGGATAACTTATTCCAATGACTATTCACTCCTGCTGACATGAGTTCTTTCTAACATGGTGTTAAATTCACCTCCTTAATGAACCTGCAGAGTTACTATCCCATATCATGATTCCTGTACTAACCACTATCAAGTAGGTGGTTCAGGATAGCTTGTGAGCTCCTATCCAATTTTAGGCATGCCATCGAGATAAAGCATTTACCTTACAACAGTAAGAAAATGACCATAATGTGAGGAATATGTACAGTGATGTAATGTCAGTCTGTTAGGCTACATTTAGAGTAGAAAAAAATTCCAAAAGGACAACTGCAATGGTTGGAGGTTGAAGAACATGTGTGTGTGTGTGTGTGTGTGTGTGTGTGTAGTGGCAAGGTCAGTAAATAAACATTTATTAAATGCTTATAATATCCTAGGTACTCTGAAAAGAAATGGGGTCAAAATAAGAGACCAAAAATTATCCATACCCTTAATGTGTTTACAATTACTGCTGAAATTTTATGCCCCTCTGAAAATATATTTACTTCAATGAAGTTAGATGCAATCCCCTGTGCCCGCACACATTTATTTTCTGATATAGAAGTATGTTCATTGGCTTTAAAAAAAATTGCATCAGGTGTCCAATATGAATAACAAGCAATTGTATTTTTAAATGCTTGCTTCTGCTTCTACCCTTTACCTAATTTGGCTATTTAAAAATCTAAATTTACTAAAAAATGATTTAGGAGTATTTGCTGTTTGGATAATTTGTCTTCTAACAAATTCTGAAACTTCTAGCATTGAGCTTAAAGCATTCCCTACCTTCTTTAGTTTTGCCTTCTTGAAATATTTAAAAATGCTTAGCATGGTAGAGAAAACTATGAACAATTGGAGACCAATAAAAAATTCTTTATTAGTAATTTCTTTTTTCAGACTAAGCTTTGCTTCCACACAAGAATTTAAAATCTCTTGCAAAGCATCAATATAATTCAAATTATAATACTGCTGTTGTTTGTGTTTTAATAATCAAGAAAAAATGGAAAAAGAAGAATTTCTTGAAGACAACAGGATACTTCCCCCTAAGCAACAGAATAACTATTACAGTAGGGTAAATAAATGATATTCATCATTTTCTTACATATGTAACACATACAGCAGAATATTAATGGAACTTCAAAAGATGGGAGATCTGAGGTTTAAGAAAAAAATAAAATGATAAGTTTATTTTCTTTTCTTCTTTATCAAATGTCAGTGTGAGTCTATATTATACTACAACACAGTGTAAAAAAAACTTTCAAATCATATTTTGGAGTGGGAAAGGGGGAAAGGAGAGAATTTTTTTCTTTTTACTACTAGGAATGAATATCATTGACCTTTTAAAAATCATGCTTTCAGGTTAGGAGCATGGGAAAGCCCAAATTAATTCTAAAAATCCAGGCTTTGTTTTTAATTTTCTATATAGATGAAAAGAATAATATGAATATCTTATATTTATTTTTCATTACTTTATGTTATTGTATTTTTATGTTAATGTATTTTTATAAGCACAACAAGGAAAAGAGGCAGAAGGATTTATTATTTTTTTTAATCTTACTTGACACTTAAGATGAGGGCATGATTTAACAGAA
Source organism: Petaurus breviceps papuanus (assembly GCF_028583685.1). Classification (NCBI taxonomy): domain Eukaryota; kingdom Metazoa; phylum Chordata; class Mammalia; order Diprotodontia; family Petauridae; genus Petaurus; species Petaurus breviceps. Next base: position 4,222,163 of record NW_027187308.1, on the reverse strand, counting down.
TGTTTAATTACTTATCTTTTGACCAAAAAGATTGAAAGTTTGAGCTCTTTTCTGGGAATAATTCAAACATTTGAGGGACACTGTTTTGGGTCATTACACTCAATTTTCATCTCAATGGAATACATCTAATCCTCCAAAGGGAATGGATTCAATCAGTGGGTAAGGAACACATCCGGCTCACAATATCATTCGTATGCAAGAGGACTTTTAACCTTGGCTAAAAATCCTTGAGCAGGGTCCTGAATGTGTTCTGACACATCCAATTTTACCATTGGTCACCACTAATTGTTATGAAATATTTTCTTGATTTCAAGATGAAATCTGCTTCCTTGTAAATTCTATCTATTGGGAGAAGTTTTGTCTTTCAGAGTTCAGCAGAAAAAGCCCATATCCTTCAAATATATAAGGACAATGATCATGTTTTCTCCTTCCTCTGATCAACCTCCTCTACCAGCAAACAAAGAAATTTTATTCTCCAACAGAAAAAAAAATCACTGGGTCTTTCAAAAGATTTTCACAAAGCATGGACTTATCAAACAAGTTGTTTCACCATCCTGGTTGTTCTTCTTTGGACCTGATCCAGATTGTAAGTGTTCTTTTAAGATATGGTTTCTGAAATTGGACAGTATACTCCAGATGCTCTCTGATCAAGGTCAATTGTATAGCAGGACACTCATGTTCCTTGGTCTGGACGCTTTATTTCTATTAATGAAGCCCAAGTTTGAAATGGTTGGTTTGACAGCTACTGCACATATCTGTTAAGCTTTCAATCTATTAAAATTTCAAGTCTTTTATTTTTCCCCTGAATTTCTTTCCATTTGCATGTCTCCTGTCTTTGTCTATTAATGATTTCACTCAAATATAAGAACTCAAATTTATCATACTGAAATAGACAGGCTGAGAGAAATGACCCAAGCCAAGCCAATAGTTTTGAGCATCAGTTTATTGACCTGGCCAGCCACAGTCTCCCAAGGAAACCTTAGGAGAGCTGTCCTGACCATCAGGAAAGGGGGAATATTTAAAGTCAAAAAACCACAAAAATAGGTGTGGGAAATAAAGTTAGTCCTGTGGGAAGTAAATTTAGTCTGACAATGGTAGATAAGCACATCCGTTGTAGCCAGGCCTTGGTCTGGACAGTTGTATAGTCCTTATCCTGATTTATTGTGGGACCCAGATGTCCAGGATCATTCTGACATCTTATCAGGAAGTATGGCCAGGTCTGTTTTTCATAAGAGAGGGGCTCCTGGCTAAGCACCAACAAGTTTAGGAAGAATTTAGTAATTTTCCAAACTTGTTACATACAGGGGCTTAGTATATGAGGCCATGGGAATTTCAATACTATATCTTATCTAGTTAGATTTACATGTTCAAATGAATCAAGATTTTTGTTTGTTTGTTTAAAACCCTTTAATGCATTTTTAAGAGGTAGACCTTACTTAGTGATCAATATACTTGAATTAGGAAGACCTGGCTGATTCAAAATCCTTGTTATCATATAACCACTCCATTCCTCATTTTCTGAGGGAATTAAATTCTAAGGGAAATGGCCCCTAAGATCCTTTATAATCTGAATTGATTCTTTAAATTTAACTATCCCTCCTTACTTTATATTATTTGTCAATTTGATAAGCATGTCACCTATGCAATTATGCAAATGGCTAAAACTGTTGAACAAAACAGGTGCAAAGACAGAGTTGTCTACAACTTGACCTCACTTGATTCATTAATAACAATTCATTGGGTCCTGTTGGACAACCAATACCAAATAAGACTGACTATGCCTTCATCTTGTCCATATTTCTGCAGGCAGTCCATAGAATATAGTGGATAAACTTGGTTAAAAGGTATTCAATATTAAAGATATTGCCTTGGTCTAAAAATCCAATAATGCCGGCAAACAGAAATGAAATATGACTAGTATTATGTGTTCTTCAAGAACACAAGATGGCTTTTAGTGACCTTCCTTTTTTATTTCTTCAAGTTCCCTCTTATTAATGTGTCCTATAATTTTGGCAGGAAGCTACATTTCAGGTAGAATTTGATGTGCAAGTCCATTTTGCCACCTGGAATTACTCCTAAATCAAAGTATCAAAAAGTGATTTTGAGGGAGGAGTCAATAGTCAACCAGGGAAAGAAAAACTAGGTAAAGCAACAGATCTTTTATGTTTTGTACGCTTTGATAGAGAATTAATTTCACTAACATAGCTTCTTCTTCCAATGGTACAGCTCACAACCAATCCATACCACCTCAATCCGTTTACCTCTTGCTCACATCTTCATGTTAAACATTCCTTAGAGCAAAACCTTCCTTAAATCTTTCCACTACTCACTAGCTGCAACACCTATCAGAGAGGCTAAAATCAGATTAAAATATAACTAAGAAATATTTAACAATATTAAAAATATAGTACAACATGGACAGCATTAATTTATGCTTTTCTAAATCTATACTACGGGTTTCTTTATGTACGGCTTAGTGGACCCTGTTGTCGTATGAGTTTGAAACCACTGCCTTAGAGGGTCTAGTTAACATGATCTGTTGCACAGATACTAATAGGATATAAGAGATTTAAATTTTTCATCTCTCCCTCTCTCTAACTACTTAATTACTTTCTCCAGTCATACATTTCTTTAATGGCATATTATTTTTTTCTGTTTCTTTTATGAAAATCTTGGTTAGTAACATATTGCTGCCTACTTATGCCAACCATTTACTTTTCTATTGCTCTCTGGGTGACCCACAAATATAATTCTTCAGAAATCTTATATTCTGTCACTCCATCCATTTCATTGAAACACAATTTCTAATTTCTGAGAAAAAAAAATGTAGGTAAATATGGAAAGGTGTTCCTGGTCATTTGGTAAAGAATTGGGCTAGCAGTTACTCAAAGAAATTTTTTTCTGAAGTTATATGGAATTAACTTTATAGAAAGACAAATATTGTGATTTGTAATGAAATTTGTGTCATGGAGTCAACTGTTTTCTGCTAAATTTAACAAAACAACCATTTTTTTTAAATAATTCATTATTGCATTCATATGTTTGTTCCGTAAATATTCACAAAACTTTTTTTTTCAAATCCAAAACTCATTAGTCAGTTCATGCAATTTTCTGCAGATTCTTCATTATTAGAGTATGGAAAATAGAATTAGCCAAGAAAAACCAATTTGGTTGTACATAAACAATTTGCTACCTGCTTTTATGAATGGGATAAACATTATGATAATTAGGAAGGCTATATAATGGAAGTGTCACATATCATTTAATGACACAGAAGTCCATGATAAGCAAATATAATAAATATATCAGAATTTATAAATTAAAATGAGAGTGTTCCCTTCAAAGTAGTCTCTTTGGGAGGTTACTTACATATACCAATGATGCTTTTATTGCTCAAGCCATTCTTGGAGTTCTGTAATGATTGCTTTCAGAAACTGAGGTATAAAATCCTCAAGTGTTCAAATTGTGCCTGCTTAGGCATCCTTGATAGTATCTTAATTATGGATTGGCAAAAAGGACACAATGGGAGATGGATGGTCAATAGAGTTGCATTTTATAATCAATAATGTCTTACACTAAAGATATGGGGCAAAAAATTATGAAGGATATATACAATAAAAAATGGAAAGGGTCTGGTCATCAGCAAGAAAATGGGTAACACATGCTCAACTCAATTATTGTCCTGAAATCTACAGAATATTAAAAGATTTAGAGGAATTCTTCCCATTCTCATTTGATTGGTTGCTTTTTTACACCAGCAGTGGCGAGATAAACATGGTTGACTTCACAGATCCATGAAAACCATATAGAATTTGAAGTCTGATGATGTACAGTTGTGTTTGTTTAGTTATATCCAACTAGTTGTGACACCATTTTGAGGATTTCTTGGCAAATATACTATAATGATTTTCTGTTTCATTCTCCAGTTCACTTTTATAAATGTGGAAACCGAGGCAAACAGGGTCTTGCCCAAGGTCACACAGATAGTCAGTGTGAGAGGTCAGATTTGAACTCATGAAGAAGAATCATCTTAAGTCCAAGCCCAGTGTCTTATCTTCTGCACCACTTAGCTGCCCTTGATGATATACAGTATTAATCCTAAATATGGGAAACTTTTAGATAAGGCAGGGGAATTATTTTCATCTGAAATCTAATCTTGATTCCCCTTATGAAAATAACCGACATTTACTTCAGTGTTTATAAAAACTTTTCCATGGCAACACTTTTCATGAGAAAGATAATGCAAATATTATTCTATTTTTACATATAAGAATACTGAGAGTCAGAGAGATTTAGGTCATTCATGCTACACATATATTTATTAAGTATTTCATTGATAATGAGGATACAAAGACCCCCAAAATGGCCCTTGCTGTTAAATTGCTTACAACTTCCTGAGATGGAAAGTGAATAGATATATCAAATGAACACAGATAAGTAGGAAGAAATCATGGTGGAAGGAAATATATTCAAACATTGTTTTAGGAAAATTTGAGAGTGGAGTGTGCACTTCCGTCAGGCGAAAGGGGGCAAGATTCTTTGAGGTGGCAGTGTCGGAGCTGAAGGAGGGGGATTCAGAAAGGCAGAGAGGAAAAGGGAGTATTTTTTAGTCATATACAAAGTTCCAAATGTGAGCAAGAGCATTTTGGGCTCAGTCAATAACTAGTAGCCCAGTTTGACTAGAACATAAAATGAATAAGAACAATAATGTAAGCTGAAGCTGATCTAAGCCAAATTATGGAGGGATTTAAATACTAGGCTAAAATGTTTGTGGTTTGTCCTAGAGGCAATTAGAAGCCATTGAAAAATGTTGAGCATGATCCAACATTGACCTGAAGAGAATCATGTTGGCATCTGTATCATGAATGAATTTTCCCACTCCCATGAGAGTGAGAGAGAAAAGAAATCAGGATACTAGTTCAGAGAGTACTGTAAAAGTTTAAGTGGGATAATAAGCATCTCCATTAGAGTAGGAGCCTCATGAGTGTAGCAAAGGAAGCAGAAGTGAGAGAAGAAGCAGAATAACTTCCCAGCAGCCACATTCCTAGCAAATACCAAAGCCTATGTTTGACCCTTTTTTTCCTAAATTGAAGTGAAATTCCCTTTTATTTCACTCTACAATATCTCTCCAATACACCTCCTCTTTTCTGATGCTATCACTGCTGTAATGCAGTTCCTCATCACCTCATATGTGGATTATTATAATAGCCTGATGGTGGATTGGCCTGCCTCTTCTCCGCTTCAAAACAACCTCCATTAAATAACCAATGAGATTTTCCCAAAGCACAAGTCCAATAATATCACACCACCACCCACCCCAAACAAATAAATATCAGTGGCTCCCTAGTAACTTCAGAATCAAATTCAAACTGGAATCTTTGACATTCAAAACCTTTCGTAATTTACCCTTACCACCACATACTCTGATTCAATAGCACTTCTTGTTCCACAAACAAGGCACTCCATCTCTCAGCTCTGGTCATTTTTTCCGGCTATTCCCCATGCCTGGAATGCTCTCCCTCTTCTCCTCTGCCTAGTGACCTCCTTGGCTTGTTTTAAGTCTCAAGTAAAATACTTTCTTTTACTACAAACCTTCCCCAACTCCTCTTAATTCCAGTGCCTTTCTATATTAATTATTTCACATTTCTCCTATATATGTTTTGCTTTCTGTGTGCACACACATGTGTAATACATATTTATGTATGTGTGTGTGTGTCTATCTATCTATCTATCTATCTATCTATCTATCTATCTATCTATCTATCTATCTATCTACCTACCTATCTATGCATGTTCCATGTTATCTCCCCCTACTTATAAAGAGTTCCTTAATTGTAAGGATTCTCTTTTTCCTCTTTTTACATCCCATAAGACCCAGGACAGTGACTGGCACATAGTAGGCACACAATGGATATTTATTAATCAAAAGAAATAAGATAATTGGCAGGAAAATGTCTTGCAACTGTGAAATGGAATAAAATCATCGGCTATTGAATTCATGAAGGTCCCTGAACTTATTAGGGAAATCTCTTCCTGCAATTCTCTGCTAGTGACACCACGAAATGTGCAGGGTCTGCAGCTGAATCCAGAGAGGTAGCAGAGGAAGGAGGAGATGGAGAGCAGAGGGGAGTATAACTGGCTCACATTCCACATTGCAATGTTTATGAGAATATCCTTCCAGTGATCTACATCTGCATTGTCTAGGAGCATGAGTTCAATTCTGCCCTTGAAGCAGAGATCAAGCAATTCTGCCAATCCATATTCTTCCCTTTCAAACATTTCACTGCTTCTGGAGTCTATAGACAGCTTAAAAGCTATGTCCTCTACCAGGGTTACTGAAGGGCTCTCTTCTGCCATCACATTTGGCTAACAGTTAAAAATTAATTTTTTATTGAGGGCTACTAAAAGGACAAGTGTTGTAATGGTTTCTGTTATTTAATGTCACTCAATAAATTGTTTTCCTTTTTTTATTGTTCTCATTGAAGAGGGGTGATGGGGTGCTTCAGATCTATATTTGTAACATCAGTCTATAAAACTTTGTAACATCAATTGGTAAAACCAGTTTGTAAAATCACACTCCTTCCCCACCCTCCATCCCCAGTCTCAGAGCATTAACTCTGTCCCTTCCTCCCCTCCTCCTGCCCCTAGCTTCAAAGCATTAATTGTGCCCAGCAACAACTCATGAATTATTTATCTCATCCTTGAAACCCTAACAAGCTATACCTATCAATCCTTCACAAAAGTATGTAAAAACATTCCAGCTTAGGCAACTATTATCTCCCCCCTGCATAGTGTCTCCTTGCCCCCATGAATTCTTCAGTACCCTATCTCTAGGTTGACTCCTTGGCTGCCTCAATGAATCTTTCAGGACCCTATCTCTGGGTTAACTCCTTTGCCTATTATCCACTGAGTCTCCAGTTAACCTTGGTTTCCAGACATCAATCCTTCCCAGACATCAATCCTGTCAAACGTGACACTGATGGGTAGCAGACTGGGCACTTCTCCATCAGCTCTTGATTGCTTGCTGACTTAGTGAAGTCTCAAGCCTAAAACCACACCTCTAGGTAGCCCCACCTTGGGCTTTTTCCCAGTGAATCATGGGCAATACACCTGCACAGTTACATCACACTGGCCCCACTTTAACTCCTCCCTAATCCCACCCTTAATCACCTAGTTAGCATAATTGGCACTGGTTCTACTATGGATGATTCTATATAAACTTTAATTCTACCCTTTAAGGTTGCAGGTCCCCTAAGGATCCTTGCCCGCTTTAAGGCATATAATAAACTTTTTCAACTCTGACTCCAATTAAGCCTGAGCTGAATTCTTTCCAGACTGAATCACAGGTTCTGTTCTTAGATAAGATCAGAGTTCCTGTTGAACCTATTGGTAGCCTCATCATTTTGGTGAGCCAGCCAGAAGGAAAGTCTGTGGTCTCAAGTTTTCTTGGAGTTCTGGTAAACCCCCTTTACCTCTTCCCTCTCATCCTGTATGCCGGGTTCTCCATTTAAGCACCTAGTAAGGCTTGATTGGATGGTTTAGGTCTGGGCAGAGTGGAATCCAGTCTATTTTTTAATAGACCCTGGACACATCCCACATGGACGGGGGACTCCCTGTCTACAGGTCTAAAGGGACAAGTGTGTACAGGTCTAAAAAAATATACACATATATTTTTTTAGGCAAGGTTTTTCTCATGAGACATCAGGGAAAAGCAGGCTGCAGTGACTCTAGTTTGAGGGCAGGAGAAAGGATGGTTCAATCTCACTCCATACCCCATGACTCACCTCTGGAATATTTTTTGTACAACTGAAAAAAAAAAACAAACTCGGTCTTCAAGACCTCAAATAGAAAGGATGGGCCAGCTTCCCCCTACACTTGGGGATCTGTGCCTAGGTTATCTCAAAGCAATCTTACCTGACCCCCCATTGACATCTATCTGGAGGGTCACGCAAATATGTGATTTGTGCTGGGGCTTACAGAAATCCTCTGTGAGCTTTTGAATCTTCCTGTCAGCTTCTCTCTCTCTCTCTCTGTCTCTGTTTCTGTGTGAATGAGTGTGTGTGAGTAATCTGAAACCTCTAAGCTTTAAACTGCAGCTGGACTGCAGGACATTCCTTTGAAATGCTGATATCTCTTTCCCTCCTCCTCCTTTCCCCTGCTGCTGAATGCAGGCTGGAGAGGGAGAGAAAGAGAGCAAAATATTGTCTTGTTTAGGTTATTGATGGTAAATAAATGCAAATGAAAGAGTAAAGGAGATATGTTAGGTAAGAATTAGAGAGAAATAAAAGTGTGTGGTTTTAAAGGGGCTTTAATCAAAGTCCAACAAAAGGATGAATAGACACTAGTAAAAGCAAGAAAGTTTAAGCATGTAGCAAAGAAAGGAACATGGGTAGGAAATTAAGATAAATGTAAATTAGTTGCTATTGAAAAGTGTGAACAGAAGTTTTAAGATCTTTAAAAGTTTGAAAATCTCCTCCTCTTCATTCCACACTGGCCAAGTGGAGTGAGGAGAAGCAATAAAAAAGGGAGGGAATCTTCTCCCTCAGATCAAAGAGGCAGGCAGACCAACATTTAACTATTTCCTGCCTCACCCAAAAGGGGAAAGTTTTGTGTAAGAGAATGCAACTGAAAGGCAACTGAATGCATTCTGGTCATTTTTGAAAAGTGTCACTCCTAATTTGATGCTAAAGATAAGTCAAAATTCATTCTACTATTTGGCATTTAGGCAAATTGGAATATTTTCTAAGATTTTATATGAAAAGGTGAGGTTTTTAGGTTGTCTAGAACTGGGATAAGGAAGTAGGCACCACTCACCCTCCCCTTGCTAGAGAAGGCAAAGCTATCAATTTCAAAGAAGTTTCTAAGGAGCGGACACATAAAATTTATTGGAGTAAAAATTAGAATAGCTAAAAACATTTGAGCAGATTTTGTAAAGACTCTCTCACCAGATCAGACAAGGAATGAGAGTGCTGAAGAGTAGTAGGAAATTTGAGTTACCTTCCCCCACCTGAAGAAAAGAAAAAGATGGGGGGAGGCATAGCAGCTATATCGAGGGCCCCACTGGCAATAGCCCTGGGCCCCTGGGTACCCTGAAGTCCACACTAGGCATCCAGATGACCCTCTCTCTTTTCAAAGCCCTGGGTCCACAACCAGACTCTACAATTATGGGGAGAGGAGAAAAGCCTCTGCAGTTGGTGAGCCTAATTTTGTATCAATACTTTTTATGTGATGAATTTGAAATGCAATTAATGTCATGATATCATTGTGTTATTATGGTAACTGTAAATTGTCAAATCCTCTTATACTATAAAAATTATGTGACCATTGGGAACCAGAAATGGTGTTACATAAAGCAGTTTTCAATCTGAATTCTGTTGAAACTAAAAGATGGAGAAAAAAGTTGTGTAAAACTAGCTATGTTACTTTATCAATTCTGCTAACCCTATGTTAAAATGCTTATTTCATGTGAATTGGATTTTTTTATGTTATGATATCTGATGATTGAAAGCTGTTACATTTGGGATACAAACAGGTAGTGATAATACTGCTGATATTTACTGTGATAGCTGATTGTTCATTTAACTTTTTGGTTATTCTGGAAATATGCTGTGATTTAAAGTTATAGTTTCCATATTACTAATGATGAAATGAATTATTTCTGTGCACAGTGAATTGGAAAGGCAATTTTGTAGAATTCTTATTGAGCCAAAGAGAAAAAAAAAGTGGAAAGAAAAATATAGGCATGTAGTTTTCAAGCTTGCCTCATCTAAGTATGTATTTATGTTAATTTGAAGGTTTATGGATCACTACATTCACCATCTATGTGAGATTCCAGATTGTAATTGATTTCTAGTGGTAAGCTGATTGGTTGTATATCACCAAGAAGATTTTAGTTCTGTGTAACTTCAAAAATTGGAGTTTTAAGGTCACCAGATTGGTAATTCATTTGTTTTTATTTCAAAATTCAAATTTAAGAACATAATAATTGTTATTGATATTGTTACTGGTAAACAGCAGTACTATCTATGTTGTATGAGAAGCAGTTTCTCTTAAAGTTTTGGAGTATTGAAATTTGGGAAATTATAAGCTTCCTAGTCTGTCTTTGTTTAAAAAGGAATTTTCAGTTAAGATTGTTTAAAATTGTAAGACTGTTAACTAAGTTATTTGGGATACTGTTTTAATGCTAAAACCTAAAATTGTGACAACTTTATTCTTACTAGTTCTGCCCATTCAGAACAGTAGTCCTGCATATATGAGAACTGGCTAAGCAGGGGCATCATTATTAGCCCTTCTCCCATTCACTCTTGCATTTACGATGTTGTAAAACTGCCAGATCCCCTGGAAAATATCTCTGTTAAGCAAGGTCATTGGAAAAAGAACTTTTTTTTTAGTCATGTAGTTTTTAAATGAACCTAACTTACTAAGAAGTTGCAAGGATTAAAAAGGATTTCTATAAATTGGCTGTTAGATTTCAGAAGGAAAGATGGTAAATGGAATTCCTTACAGTTGTGAGACCTGACAAATCTTTATTGCTTATTGCAGCTCCATGAAAATAGAAATAATTATCACTGGCTCTAAGCTGTGATTGGTGAGGCTTGTTGTTTAAGGTAAAAGGCATTTGGGACCATAACTAAATTTTATTCTGAGTTTGAATTTGGGTATAGTTATCTGCAATAAATAAGTGTCAGATAGAAAATGCCACAAGCTACTCAGAGGAAATGTGATCCTGTACTGTGGACAGGTGGAACTCTGCATTTGGTAAAGGCCTAAAGGCTGGAGGGACAATCTTAACCTCCATCTGGGATGGGAACCCTCCTGGCTCAGTTTAGCCATGGGGTTCCTTTGAAAAGGAATGTTCGCCACTTATTCCTGAGTATAGCTTTGAGATGGAATGGACACTGTATGGTTGGATATCTGTAACTAACCTGAATTTAAACAGAACCAGGGATCTTTTATCCTGTAATATTTGGAATGTCACAGGTCCCTGCTTTTTTTTCTTCTATAGCAGGTTTCTATGATCAGAGCAAGTAGTCAGCAAAAGATGTGAGCTCTTTCGTGTTAGCTTACTGGAAAATCTAATATTATTTTCATCTAAAATTAGAACATGTGCAGAAAGTTATGCAAACTCCTTAAGATCATTTTGAAAGTTTTCAACTTTCTTCATAAAAGGTTAATGGTCTTTTATAAATCTTGAAACTGTTTTAAAACGAAAAATACTTTTAGAAGAAATTTTTAAATCTCTAGTGTGATTCCAAAAGACCTATTAAAATTTTCATTTGCAAGATAAATTTATTGCTAAATTAATGTAATGAGTTGTAAAGCAGAAGAGATCTTGCTGTTTTGATCTGAATTTGTAGTTATTCCATTATCTAAGCAAAAGTTAACATTTGTAACTGAATGTACATGTAAAAGATTCAATTTCTGAAGTATCTCTTTCTTCCAGAGTAAATATAAACAGAGTATAAACAAGCTTTGTGAAACAAGGATGTATGTCTACTATCTAGCTGTGAGGTTCAAGTGAGGAACCTCTTTTGTTAAAGGCAGTAAAATTATGCTAGTAAAAGAATAAAGACTTATGAGGTATCTTGTCTATGGGAAACTGAAAAGGACAGTGAAATAGTCTGAGTAATGGATTATACTAGCCCATACTCACCCCACTTCTGGTCAATTTTCTCTTATTCCTTTTTGGCCCTTGTTTGTTTAATCTCTTTGCTAGATTTGTGTCTTTTAAGCTCAGCACCCTTCACTTGCAGGTAACATCTCAGTCTGAGTACCAACCACTCTCCAAGACCATGACCCATCACCCCCTTGACCTGATATCGGCCACGTTCTGGACACTGGCTACAGACCCCACCCCTTTAACAATGGTACCCTGAGAGGCAGAGACAGCTGTACACCCCTTCCCAGTGAGAAGCAGATCAGGAAGTGGGGATCATCGCCCTTGTCCCCAAATGAATTTGGGTATCATCTGTTTAAGGGGGGAATGATGGGGTGCTTGGGATCTATGTTTGTAAAATCTATTTGTAAACTCAATTTGTAATACCTATTTGTAACATCAGTAATGATGGGGTGCTTGGGATCCATATTTGTAACATCAGTCTGTAAAACTTTGTAACATCAATTGGTAAAACCAGTTTGTAAAATCACACTCCTTCCCCACCTTCCATCCCCAGTCTCAGAGCATTAACTCTGTCCCTTCCTCCCCTCCTCCTGCCCCTAGCTTCAAAGCATTAATTGTGCCCAGCAACAACTCATGAATTATTTATCTCATCCTTGAAACCCTAACAAGCTATACCTATCAATCCTTCACAAAAGTATGTATAAACATTCCAGCTTAGGCAACTATTATCTCCCCCCTGCATAGGGTCTCCTTGCCCCCATGAATTCTTCAGTACCCTATCTCTAGGTTGACTCCTTGGCTGCCTCAATGAATCTTTCAGGACCCTATCTCTGGGTTAACTCCTTTGCCTATTATCCACTGAGTCTCCAGTTAACCTTGGTTCCCAGACATCAATCCTTCCCAGACATCAATCCTGTCAAATGTGACACTGATGGGTAGCAGACTGGGCACTTCTCCATCAGCCCTTGATTGCTTGCTGACTTAGTGAAGTCTCAAGCCTAAAACCACACCTCTAGGTAGCCCCACCTTGGGCTTTTTCCCAGTGAATCATGGGCAATACACCTGCACAGTTACATCACACTGGCCCCACTTTAACTCCTCCCTAATCCCACCCTTAATCACCTAGTTAGCATAATTGGCACTGGTTCTACTATGGATGATTCTATATAAACCTTAATTCTACCCTTTAAGGTTGCAGGTCCCCTAAGGATCCTTGCCCGCTTTAAGGCATATAATAAACTTTTTCAACTCTGACTCCAATTAAGCCTGAGCTGAATTCTTTCCAGACTGAATCACAGGTTCTGGTTTTAGATAAGATCAGAATTCCTGCTGAACTTATTGGGAGCCATCCCTCATCAAGGGGAATTGTAATAGGAGATGCCATTGATTCTTATCACCTATGTGTGTTATTATTACATGGTTGTAACAGCTGAGATGACTAATTAGGGGACTTAGAAACTATTTCATCACTGAATAAATTGATGAAAATTTTTGTGGATCCTTTCCCTTGAAGAAAAGTTTATATTTTTTATCTTGTCTCATTTCAAATAACTTCTTGTTTCTTTTGCAAGGGGTGATTTATTAGTCCCGAACTTTCAGATTGGTTTTTCTCTATCAAATTGCTTGTACTTTATGTGGCATAGATTTTCTATTTACTCATCTATTTATGTTGTTTACCCTTGCTCCTTGGGAGCAGAAATTTCCCCAGATATCCCTAAACTCTAATAAAACAATGATTATGTTCAAATGAATTGAATTGTGTCCAACTTTCTTTTCTTTTTTTCTTTTAATCAAGGAACATTTTTTTAAATTTTTCAGTCATGATGAACTCTTCATAACCCCATTTGGCATTTTCTTGGCAAAGATACTAGAGCAGTTTTCTATTTTCTTCTCCAGATATTTTTACAAATGTGAAAACTGAGGCAAATGGAATAATTGACTTGCTCAGTGTCAGAAAGCTAGTTTAAATGTCCAAAGCCACATCTGAAGTCAGGAAGATGAATCTTCTGGACTCCAGACCCTGTGCTCTATCCATGGCACCACCTAGCTGCCCAAGGAATAGCATGATATAATACAAAATAGAACTGGTCTGGGAATCATCAGGTCTAGTCCTATTTCCTATTGCTCCCAACTAAATAACAGTGTGAGCTTGGCACATTATTTAGCTTCTCTCAATCATCCTTTTACTATCTTTATAATGAGAGGTTTGGGTTAGATATTTAATCCAGTTGTGTTAAAAGAGCAATGTTGCTCATTGGAAGGACTGAAAAGTTAGCTTTACTTCCAACTTTGTTAATAACTAACTAGCTGGGTAATCTTGCACAAGTCAACCTCTCAGAGACTCTTTTCTCAAGTCTTCAAGGTGCATAATCAAGCTTATTTCACAAAGCTATTAGGATAGCCTTGCTCTGTAGGAGAGAAGACTCCAAGTTCTGACCTTCCTGCTTAAGGGCAAAATGATTTAGAAGAATTACAGGCAGGTCCTGAGGGCATGCATAAATTAGACTTTAATAAGAAGCACAGACTGAACTGGGATAGTTGTGATTTGAATAATCCTTCCTGCCTGAGGGGAGTAAATTGGAGAACAAGTGGCAATGCTTAGACCAGTAAAGTAAGGAGTTCCAACTTTTATTTTGGGAGATAGAAAAAACAATTGCAGGCTGCATAGACTTTTCAATCACCCTAAAGGAAAATAGTCAGTTCTACTAGTTTGCATACACCCCCTTGTCCCCCAGCTATAGTAGAGATCCAAAGTCAAAACTATAACTACAAAATTTGGTGCTTGAGGCAAGAATATAAAATTTTGCCATTCCAAACTGAAACCATAACCTGTTCAGTGTAATGCATTTATTCATTTTATAGATATTTATTAAGTATCTAATACAGTGATACTCTGTTAGAGTGGGAACTTTTCTCCATATTGTCTATGCTCCTCAGTTTTGTATGATCCTTGCTATGACTCAATCATATCATTATTTTAGGAATAACACAGTTCCTGAGAATGATCTCATGGAGAATAAAATTTTATGTAATAGAAGATCTAAAAATGGAGAGGAAAGAAGAAGACTAAGAGGAAACCCCTGATCTAAAGCAAGGATTGAGATCTCTAAAGGGGAATATATGTAATGTTAAACCATCCTAGGACAGAGTCTGTTAAATTTCTTCTTGGGTAGTCAGAGATAGTAATAGATTTACAGAAGAGCTAAAAGAAGGCATTCACTAGCTACAGTAAACAATGCAGGACATACATAACATAGCAGACTTCCTAGGACAACAAATTGAGCTTTGTGGGATAGGCTCTTAGAAATCAGTTGAGGAAGGGACCTTAAAATTATCCATTTATAGACAAACTCAACTTCAAGAAGTGAATATGACTTGACCAAAGTCATAAGACAGAATTGAGATTTGAAATCTCCTCATATTATAAACCCAATATTCTTTAAACCACAGCAAATTGCTAGCAGACCAGAATACATAAATCTAGATTTAGTGTGCCAGAGTGTGACTAAACAGACAGAGCTGATGGGACTGGACTTCAAAGACCATCTACTGTCCAGGAGAGCCTTTTTTTGGAGGGGGTAAGGTAGGGAAACTGGGGTTAAGTGACTTACCCAAGGTCAAATTGCTAGTTTTTATGTTAAGGGTCTGAGGCTAGATACAATCTCAGGTCCTCCTGACTCCAGGGCATGTGCTCTATTCACTGCCCCATGTAGCCATCCCCCAGGAGAGGCTTTTAAAGAACTTCATGATGGGGAAATCCTCTTTTCTAGTGTGTGGAGTATGGGGACCCCAATAATCCCTTACCCCAAAAATTAAAAGTCAGAGGTTCCTTGAGGAAACACCAGGAAGTTTTATTCAGTTCTCAGGAGAAGAGTCCCTCCCACCAGTACAAACTAGTGGAATGAGGAGTGTTACAGCAGGCAAAAAGAGATTTTATATGCTAAGGCAGTTAAGTCCCCTCCCACCATTGTCCCTTACTCCCATTGGCTGGGAGGTGGGTTTACAATCTGAGTGCAAAATCTTTTCCAATGGCAAAGAACAAAGAAACCCACCACTATCCCTTATTCGCTGTGAGGGAGATTCTCAGTCTCCACATGAGAAAAATGCCAATAACAGGGAAACGGGATATTGTTCATGTCCTTATTTGGCAAAGGCTAAAGCACGGGAGGGAAAAATGTGGTAAGCCAGGGTGGAGGTCCAAAGACTCCTAAGGGACTTAATGCTGATTGACAGAAAGGGAAAGGGGGGAAGGATGAAACTGCAACTCAGGCCTGTTCCCACAAGAAGCTTTATTGTCAGTTGCTTACAAGATTCAATTATTTCCCAAATATTCTGACTGAATTGTCTATACTGAAAAGTGAGTATTGGGAAACTTTTCTATGTTTCTTTCATTTCCTAGCAATTATAACTAATTCATAGAGTAAATTTGGTTACAGAAACTCCCTATGATTATTGACTGATGCAGGTAAAATATAGACATAAGGCAAACCCAAGCTTATGTTGGACCCATCTCTAACCAGCCAAATGTTAAAATTTCAGTGTGAGCATCTACATCTCAGGAATTACACTATAAATCAGGACTTGATTTATTACTTTGTTGATTGTCTGAACTTTGTGAAGTGTTTATAATGTAGATTAAACTTAAATCTGTATGCACATTTTTTTTTCCCCCCCGGAAAACCTAGATGTTAAACTTTTACTAGTAGAACCTTTGCTATTCTGTAAACCCACTTGAGCTTCACTGCTTGATCTCAGAGTGCTTTAGGAGGCTTGGAAATGAAGCCATCATCAGACAGGATGCCTGGTGACTGTAGATGATGACAATGATAAAATCACTGTTACTGCTGTGATGACTGCTACCTTACATTTAAATAGCATTGTTTTTAGGTTATCAAAATGTTTTTTTTTTTCATTCCTTATTTTGCTTGAGTCTCACAATAACCTAGGGAATCCTTACTTAAAGCTCTCTCAAAGTAGATGGATTTTCCTAGAGAGGAGTGGGTTCTCTCCAATTGGATATCTTTAGTTAGAGACTGAATGATTATTTGATAGATAAATGTGAGGTATTTCTTCTTAGTTAAAGATTATTTTTTTTCTTTTAAACATTTTCAAGTGATGCTACTTAATATGTCCCTACATCTATCCATTGAATTAAAAAACAGTTAAAAACACATCTCTCAAAATACAACTACATAATCTAGCTAAAGAAATTCTTACATTAGTCCTGTTCTAAAGTTTATGTCTCTTTCCTCATTTTAAGTTTAAGGTGAGTAGTATGTTTTATATTTATTCTTTTTTGACTCATAGTTCATAATTTCATTGATCATATTTTAAAGTCTTTCAAAATTGTTTTCTTTATACTGTTATCTTAATAAAAAAATTGGTCTCCTATTTCTGCTCATTTCATTCAGCAGCAGTTCATAGAAATTTTCCAACTTTCCTCTGAAATTGTTCATTTCATTGTTTCTTAAAGCCTAATAATATTCTATTGCATCCAAGTAAAGTTGTACTATTAATTAGAAACTAAGGATAGTTTACTTTGCAATTTTAGGCTACCACAAAAAAACCTGTGATAAATATTTTTGCACATATAAGATATTTTCCTCTTGATGGTATAAGCTTAATTAGACATAA
This sequence comes from Petaurus breviceps papuanus, assembly GCF_028583685.1. Taxonomy (NCBI): domain Eukaryota; kingdom Metazoa; phylum Chordata; class Mammalia; order Diprotodontia; family Petauridae; genus Petaurus; species Petaurus breviceps. The sequence continues at coordinate 4,204,909 of NW_027187308.1, read as the reverse complement.
AGCTGGGTCAAATTTATGTAGAGTTTAGTAACTTTCTGGATTTGGTTCCAAATTGCTTTCCAGAATTGCTGGGCCAATTCATTGCTCCAATAATATTGCACTAGTTTACCTCTTTTCCCATGGCTCTGTCAATGTTCATCTTCTTTTTTTTCCAGATTTACCAAAATGTGGGTAAAATAGTATTTGAAATATGCTTTAATTTGCACTTTTCTAATTGTTAGTTATTTAGAGCATTTTCATGATACTTGCTGTAGGTACAGATTAAATCTGAAATCCTTTGAGATTTGTTAGAAATCTGAGAGTCCATAACTCTATGAACGATTGTCATGATTATATGTATAGGGCAGAGGTTTTTATCATTTTTTTTTCATGTCATAGATGCTTTTGGTAATATCCTACAGTCTATGGACTCCTCAGAAGAATATTTTTAAATGCACAAAATAGAAAAATAAAATATTGCAAAAGAAACCAATTATTCTGAGATGCAATTACCATGATATTTTAATAGCAAATTCATAAATCTCAGGTTAAAAAAAAAACCTTGGATTTCATGAAGGAGAGAGAAGAAAAAACTAATTAGAATACTTAATGAATGGAGAAAAAGGGCTGTAGAAACTCACATTGAATCAATCAATCAGATATTTATTAAGAACCTATGTGCCAATTATGTTTAGTGCTAGGTTTTCAATGATATAAATGGAATGGTTCCTGGGCTCAGGTAGCTTACATTCTTGGTCCTCTTCTTACTTCTATATTCTCTCCCTTAAAAAAAAAAAATCTCTTTCCCATGTAACCTTGAGCAAGTTACTTGACCCCAATTGCTTTAAAAAAAAATTCTTTCATGTCTTTTATATAATTGGCTCCCAAATCCTCATCCTAATTTCTTATGTAAGCACCAGCTCCACATATCCTACTGCCAACAATGTGTCTCAAATTCACTCTTCCCCAAACTAAAGACATTACATTTGCTCACAGATAGTTCATTCTGACAACTTTTTTCCCCTTAGTACTACCATGCATCATTGTGTCATGTAATCTGATATTGTATTCTGCTCTTTCTTCTTCTTCTAGTACAATGGATCCCTAGATTCTCAGCTGTGTTCTTTGGTTTTCATACCTCACTTAAACTACCACCACTATAGCTATTTCCAGGGCTGGGTCAAGGCCTGAGTTTGTCAAATTTTGAACAAAGAATTTCTAGAACATAATATGAAGATTGGTAATGTTTTAGTAAGGGGCTAGAAGAGGTGTTTTATTTGTTGGTAATTTATCAGGTAAAGGTCTGGAGGTGTGTGAGAGGGAATTTAGAATTAGGAAGAAGAGATCAGCTATATGGGACAAGTGGAGAAAAATGATAAAGGATTTATGATTAGGCAAGGGATCAAGATAACAATTGTATAAATATATTTGAGCTTTGGTGAAAAAGGTTTGTATCAAATTTATTCACTCAACACCTGAATCTTTATTGTGTCCCTGACCTATAGTTCAATTGAATCACCTTAGTGCAATTCTACAAACATTTTTAAACATCTACTATGTTTAAGATATTATATTGGTGATACAAAGGCAATACTGTAAAATGGTCCCTGTTCTCCGTCTTGTGTTATGTTGAAGGATACAACATGTACAGGAGAATAATTTATGGGGGAAGATCACTAAATTATATAGTAAGAAATCACTAAAAGTAATGGGAATAGGAAAGTTGTTAAGAAGGAAATTATATCAGAGTTCAGCTTTGATGCAAGTTAAGACCTAAGAAGGTAGTTAATTGAAGTCCTGGGAGTGGAAGGACTGTGTAAAGGCAGAATAGAGAGGAAAAATTCCTGATGTGAGAAAGTTTACACTATAGACAGCTCATAGTCAATGATCTAGTTTTCTATTTGTATTTTCAATGAAGTTAATGTCAGCTTACACCTCCCCTGAAAGTTATGTTTTTTTTCCTAATCTTGGAACATAACTGTAAGCTTAAAGCTACAGTATCAGCCCTTCTCTGGTTTCAGAGGTGAATATCTAACTCCAAATTCTAGAGCAGGAATTTTTGTTCTTGGTTCCATTGATCCTTAAGTAGTCCATGGATAGATTTTAATTATTTCATAAATTTGAATGAGAATACACACACACAAAAACATAAACACATATAATATACACACACACTATATATATATATATATATAGTGTGTATATACATATAATACACATGCATATACAATGAATATATGTATCCTCACTAACATTTGCCTTTCTTTGTATTGCTATGAATTTTGTTTTATTCATTTAAAAACATTATTCTAATAAGGGATAAATAGGCTTCATTAGATCATAAAAGGAGGTATATATCACACACATACTCACCCAAACACAAAATTAAGCACTCCTCCTCTAGAGACTCAACACGTCGATCGACAGGGAGGTGACATTGGGAAAGCAAAAAAAAAAAAAAAAAAGGATATACTGGTAGCTAGACAATACTAAAATACTCAGAAAGACAATCGAGGGAGGTATAGAATTCTAAAGGGCCAAAGGATTGGAGAGGTTGGTTGATATTATTGTAGCCAACAAAATATACTAGGATAGGACACCTGCCTCTTGGCATATTTGTAAATTTCATATTCCTTCTCTTTTTGGACAATGATTCTAGGATCTTTCAAACAGTTAACAGGAAACTAATAGTAGGGAATGATATTATCTTTGCTGGAGAGAATTATGTTATATTCATTGTGCACCCCCTTCAGAACCTAGGACAGGGTACTTAGCACATTAATGTTAACTGTTCCTGTGAGTCCTCCTCACTTCATGAGGATGGACATACTTGTGCATTTCTTGTGCTCAAGCTCCTTTTCTATAAATTTAGGGACTGAACTAAATAGCCTCTAGAAACACTTGAAGTTCTATATCTATGATATTATCATTGTGGTCATGTCCCTTTACTAGTGTCAATCCCAGCCCCTCTATCAATTTAGCAGATGTTCTTCAAGGACTGCCAGGGCTAAAATATTCCCCAGCCGGTAACCAACTTGGTGATAAGCATCTCCAACCTCAAGATAGGATATTATAGTTGTTGATCAAAAATATATAACCCCTCCAAAGGGTCCATCCCCCAAATCTTTCCAGTCTGATAGAACATGATAAAGCTTACATTCTGCTGATCTAGGCTTGAGAACCTAGAAGCACTCCTGCTTTACCAGGTGACATTGAAAAAAAATGCATCATGCAAAAATCAAGCCAAAAAGCCCATCAGCTTTCCATCAGGAACTCATTTTTAGGAAAACTAGTGCAACTGGATGTCATAGCAGATATAGAAGTAGGCCTGGAGTCAGGAATAGGTGAGTTCAAATATGATCTCAAAAACTAGCTGTGTGACCCTGGGGTAAGTCACCTTACTTCTATTTTCTTTATTTACCTAATTTGTAAAATGGAGATCTTAGTAGCACCTATTTCCCAGTGTTGCTGAGAGGATCAAATGAGGTGATAATTATCAATCACTTAGCACAGTGCCTGGCACTGTGTACACTATGTTAATGTTAGATGTTGTTGATCTTATTATTATTATCATCCTTACTATTATTGTTGTTTTTAGGTAGAGTCAAGTGAATTTTCCAGGTATATCTAAAACACAGAAAGGCTTATTGAATATTTCAGCATTTTTCTTTGACCAAGCACTTTTGAAGGGTATGATGGAAGACTTGATTTTCTATGAGGTTTTGTTTGTAAGTTTGTTTGCCTATAAACCATTTCTATTACCATCTTTACTTATGATGTTCACTTTCACAAGTCAGCATGAAAAGAGCTAGGACCATAAAATAATAGGCAGAAGAATGACAGCAACTATACCAGAGGTGGTATTTTTTAATACTCTCAATAGTCTTCTTAAAACTTACTAATGGGTGTTTAGAGCAGGAAAAATGACCTATTGATGGTGAGATTTTTACATATGTTGTTGGCCAGTAATTTTTTGCTTTTTATTATTGTGTTTCCTCCTGAGATCTGGATGCCAAGTTAAGCTGAGACAGTGGTCTTGAGAAATCTGTTTTCTAGACAGGGGGAAAAAGAAGGGGAAAAAAAGACATGTGTATTGCCTTTTAAAAACTACAGATTTGGTTCTGCTATTGATGAATGGAAAGCCAACAGCTATTTTTCAAATGAGAGATAAAAATTGCAATATACGTACATCATATTGTTTCTTCTTTTTAAGTCATAAAGAGGTTTTCTTTCTATACACTATACCTTGGTGTTGCTGCAGTATAGGCAGCCTGTCAATCCTTAAGACAAAGTTACAGGAAATATCTGCCACATTCAGTGAGCCAATAAAAAGACCCATTTAAAGAAAAAAAATGGAAAATGATATGTGATAATTATTTTCTCTATTTTTTAAAATTTCCATTCAGGTTCAGGTAGGTTGTCAAAATCATGATAGCCTTCTAGTCCATCAGACTATAATGATGAACCTGCCAGACACATCAACATCACCACTGTACATAGTCTGTTCTCTTAAGGATAAAACATCAACTCATTATTCAATGTCAGACCTGCTTGGCAGAAAAAGCACTGCTTATGTAACCATGATTGAATAAACTGTGTCAGTGTGTAGAAAGGATATGGTATATAGAGAAGTGAGAAGTAACATGGTATAATGACTAGAAAGTCGGCCTTGGAATAAGAAAACGTGAGTTTAAGATCTGCCACACACTGGCTGTGTAACCCAGGGCAAGTTGCATAATTTCTCAGTGTCCTTGGGCAACTCTCTAATACTTTAAGTTAGGAAAAGATGCTGCAATGAGTGAGATAGTGAATCAATTAGGGAAATGTAAAAGAATTGCCTTGATAATGAGGGCTCAATTGATATTATGTCACACAAATTTACATTGGATCCAGGTCACACAACTTGTGATTTCCGACCAGCTTCCCTCAGTAGCATGTGAATAGGAATGAAGGTAGACTGGTGGAAATAATCCAAGGAAGATGCTCGTAAGGGCAAGATCAGGAAAAGGGTCAAGATGGGAAGGGAAGTAGGGTGTATCTAGTGCAAGGTTAATGGCTTGGGAAGGAACTATGGGATGGATGGATTAGAGGTCATAGTGTGGACAAATAAGAGTATTAAGGGTTGAAAGTTAGAGAGAAGATAAAATAACAACAGATTAGTAACAGATAACAAATTTTCAGAGTTCACGATTGTGGAAGTGGAATACTGTGGATGATGGCAAGATCAACTATATCACTTTTCTTCCTCAAAGAGTTCATTGCTTGCCCCATAGTCTTTCTCTCCTCCTGAACACTTGCCTTTATATTAGCAAACCACAACATACATATTGATATTCCTTGCAAAATTCTAACCTTAGTTCCTTAATTTACTCATTTCCTCTCACACACTCCTCTACTTTCCCTCAGTTCAACACACAGAGAGTCTTATCTTTTATCTTGTCCTAACTCCCCGTGTTCCCAATCAATCTTCAACACATTACACCACACAGCTGCTTCTTAAGGAAAAGACTTCTAATGTCACACCCCTACTTATAGAAAGCTCCATTTGTCTCAGGGATCAAAAATTTCTTTGGCATTCAAAGACATTCTCAATCTAGCTACCACCTACCTTACTAGATTTATTAAGTTCTTCTTCATTAATTCTACATTATAAGAAAACTAGTATACTTGCTATTCTATATACAAAATTTTCCTTTCCATTTTTCCCCATACCTTTGAACAGACTTCACATGCTTGGGATATTCTTCATCATTTTGGGGTCTTAGAATTCCTAAGTGTTTTCCAATCTCATCTCGGGTTCCATATCTTACATGAGACCTTTCCCTGAAACATTTTCACCTATATTGTAGTATCCTCACCACAGAAATCACTGTTTTTATTTTTAAATTAAGAATATATTTTGCACTTGCATAAAATTTAATATATTAGTTCTTCTAATAGTGTGTAAAATTCTTCAGGGTAAGACTATAAGGTTTTTGTCTTTGAGTACCCACCATAGAGTCTTTCCCATAGTAACATTTAAATAATGTGTTCTTGCTGTTGTCTTTGATAAATATTAATTAAATATAAGGTGCATTGTCTCTATATAGGGTCCATATATCATAGATCTATATAAGAGTCCTGGAAAAGATCAAGATCAAATATGAAGCAAGAGAAATAGAGTTTGAAGTCTTTTTAATATAACAATTAGAACCTCAGCTTAGTCCAGAGAGACTAAGGTCTCTTACACACAAAATGACTCTTTTATCTATGATGGGGGAGGGGGAGGGGTTTATGGGCGGTGCCATGGTTGTTTTGAATGAATATGTATAAGTTTGATGGGGTGATCTCCATATAAGGCCATGGGGGTGATCACCATATAAGGCCATAAATGTAAAACTGCGATGTGATTGGCTCGGATTCGCTATATGTTTTCTTGTGTGAGAGGGCGCTCTCTCTCTCTCTCTCCGCCATGTAACTGCTGAAGAATAAACCACCCCGCTTCACTCCTCCGCCTTCTGTCTGGTGTTTTTCCCCGTGAGGGGCCGGTGACGACCGAAGACCCTGGATGGGTAAGTGAGAGGGCCGTGGGGCTAGTCGTCTAGATCTGTTGTGAGGGCAAACGCCCGCAACATATCTAGAAATGAACATTTGGTGATTGAATTCAATCCTGGGTTAGTCTGTGTCTAATGAGAGAGGCCAGAGATCTTTTCTCCCATTGCTTGTCTCTTACACACTTTACATCAGCACCATAGGAATCATTATTTACAGTTTAAAATTGATTCAAATGTATGCCTGTTTAAAAGGGGGAATAAAAAGATATTTGAGGTACAAAATAAATTAGTCAGGGGAAAATGTTTCCTTTGCACAAAATAAACATGTATACATATGCAGCATGTCTTTGGCTGAATTTCCACACTCTCTTTTCCCATTTGGCTTATTCACTTAAGTCTAAGCAGGAAGTCACATGGTATAGTGGTTAGACTACTGGACTTGGAATCAAGAAAAACTGGTTTCAAGTCCTACCATAGACATTCATTAGCTTTGTGACAATAAGAAAATTACTTCACCTCTCTAAGCCTCAGATTTCTCCTCTATAAAATGAGTAGTGAAGAAAAACATCTGCTCAAGTTAAATCACGACTCAGGACTGTGCACTTCAGAGTCATTGTTACACACAAAGATCTTACACACACACCCACACCTACACATCTGCAGCACACATAGATGCTTCTCTACTAAGTGTTTTCCTTATGCTAACTACTCTCTGTCTTGACAAGTCTTTTTCTGCTCTTGAACTGAAGAAACAATTACAAGTTCTTTTAAGTTGTGATCACCCATAAAATGTAAGCTGAGAAAGCATTATATCATTAAATCAGTTTGGAACATCCTTTAAGCCAGAGATTATCAAAGATTGTCATCTTTCTAGACAATATGGAAAAACCCAGTCCACTCTTCAATAAGAAGGATTCTATATCATCCAATTACATCTTACCATCTCTTCCTATACAGTAAAGCAGATACAAAGCTTATCTTTAACCTTCAGCTTTTCCCTATCAAACCAAGGAGGTCATCAGAGAGCAATGGATCCCTTGGAAAGGCTTCACCTCTCTAAAGCTGTTATTGATACTGAAGAACCAAAACTAGTAAACCTAAACATTAACATTCACTGAAGCTATTAAAATTGTGGGTGGAATGAGAGAATGGAAGATAAATTGAGATAAATAAAGTAAGATTGCTCATTTTTGCTGCAAAGTTATGTACTTCACATATTAGAAAAATACTGACAAATCAAAGTGCATGCAGATGAAATTGATAATGATTGTGACGATTCTGTAAATCATATAATGGAAGAAATGGTTAAATAAAATGATGATGTTTTCCTTAGAAAAACAAATGTATACTTATGTATATATACATGCATAAATAGCAATACACTTACTTATATGTGTGTATATAGAGTATACACAATATCATATGAATGTATTCATTTTTCTAAATTCTCCATATAAATGTATGTAATCTTCCAAATGTTTTAATGAAGGTTAAACTAGATGTGTTTGTATATATGTATGCATATATCCACATCAGTTGTGCATCTATCTATCTATCTATCTATCTATCTATCTATCTATCTATCTATCTATCTATCTATCTATCTATCTATATTACATATCCATGCACACAAAATATATATACCCTGATTTAGACCTACAAATCAGTGTCTAGATCTAAATTTATATTTTTTGGATTATTTGACCTGTAAGGTCACTTACAAGATTGTATTTTTCTATGACTTCACCTTCTCTTGAGAGTCTCTAAATTCAATCCTTAGAAGGACACACTCTCTTTCTGCACAGGCCCCTAATTCTAATCTATACTCTAATACTGCCCTACCCCCACTTTTAATTTTCTACTAAAGTGATACATTCATATTTTTTCAAGTATTACTTTTAATTTTGCCTAACTTGAATTGTTATATCCTAGAGTTTTCTTCCTATAGATTTTTTATCTTCTCTGTCAAAGGAAACAGCCCTGGTTGGTGCTGACTATAAATGACAGCCTGAAGGAAAGCCCTAGGTGTTTATTTTTAAAAAAATCTTCTGAAGCCAACATACAAGACCATTAATAGGGTAAAAATACCTGGTTGTGATTTTGACACATATTCAGGGTTGAATATTAACAAAGATTAAAATTTGATCTGTTTACCACCCACAAACTGAGATATAGAAGAGAACATTTTTGGGAATCTTACCATCTTTGGAATTAATTGTTAGCTGCTGTTTAATGTAATCTTGTTCCTGGACAGGCAGCTTTTCTCCAAGTTTGCTGTTTTTCATGAATTATTTTTGTCAACATCGCTAAGCCCTTTCCTGCTTTCATAGCATCCCTCTGTTAGAGTATCATATACTCCTCCAAATCCCTCATCTCTTTCCTGTCTATACTCTTTCTCTTATTCTCACAGAATCCTTTTCTTCTCTATTTAGGAAATAAAAATAATTGCCAGGTCATCAGAACGAACAGAAGGTGGTAAACTGGCCATCTCTCCCTATCATCCACACTTTAAGACAAGCAATAAACAACATCCAGGTCCCCTGCATTGATCCTAAAGGAAATATGAAATTCAAAACGGTCTGAGGTCTAGTTTCTTTTCTAATTTTAATTATGTTTAATTTAATTTAAAATTTTTAATTTAAATTAAGAAAAATTCTTTTTTAATTTGGCAAACTTGCAGAAATGAGATTTCTCATCCTCTAGCAAAGTCATCATGCCAACAGGGTTCTCTAAGATAAAGTTTTCAAAGTTGTTGAACTTAATCCTCATAATGTCAATATGGTTTAGATAAAGACATGGTTTGTGTATTTAAGCCCACTACTTTTTCATTTATCTTTGCCCCTGCAGTCACTTGCAAGGCAGGGTTGAGTGAATTGTGACTTCTCTGATTAATTTACCCTGACAATTGCTCACCAAGTCCACAAAGGTCTCACATTAAAAAACAAAAATCCATGCCTCATTCCTGATATGTGGTGATATGCATAGGCAGGTCAGGAAATAGTCCCTTACCCTTCTTTTTGTGGTACACAGAAAATAATATGCCTGACTCTAATAAAATTCCTTACAGTTATTTGTATTTATATTACCATAGGTGATAGACCCTCCCTTTCTTTACTTCATCATTCCAGGTGGGTGATTATGATGCAAAAAGAAAGAAAATGCACTTTCTTTCCTGTGGAGAACCAGTCACTTAAGCTGTGGGAAGGCAAACAGGTCACAAGTGTTGCCAAGAATTCTGGGGGTTGTACCTAACTTTTCTTCTTAGGAAGTCAGTATAGATCCTCAAAGGGAAGGAAGTAACTGTGGGCTTTGGTGTATAAGAGTGTCCCATTACATTGCTGTTGCTGGTGTGCTTCTTCCCAAAGGGGTGATACCTTGCCCAAGCACAGTTATGCCAAAGGGCTGTTCATCTTGGATGATTTTCCCATATCCCCGTTTCACTCCTGGTTTAAGTGTTTCCTTGGGTAAATTTCCTGAGTCGGTGGCCATTGTAAGCTGATGGAGCTTTTGGGCACAGAGAATACATGTATATGGTGATGAGGTATTCATCACAGAAGCGATGTCTGTGTGCTTGACAAAATCTTCTCAGCCTTTCGTTACTCTGTTGGTTTGTATCTATGTCAGAAGCCACAGGTTTCTAGGAATCAGAGTTCACAGGACCCTGCTGTAATTCATTTTTAGAGGAGAAGGGGTCATTGCCAGGAAAAGAACCTATTAGGCAAAATTTAAGTTTGCGGTGTTCTGGGTATTCTTATCTTTGTTTCTTTTGTCTTGGTTGTACTCTTCCCTATTTTCCAAAACTCCAGTGCCTTCAAATTTTTCTCTGAAAATCCAAAAACTTGGGGGCGGCCAGGTAGCACAGCGAGTAAGAGCACCGGCTCCAGTGTTGAGAAGACCTGGAAATCGAATCCCAGGCTCAGACACTTAGTACCCACCCAGAAACACCTGGCCGTGTAACCTTGAGCAAGTTACTTAACCCCAATTGCTTAGGGGCGGCCAGGTGGCTCAGCGAGTAAGAGCTCCGGCTCCAGTGTCGGGACGACCCCGGGCTCAGGCGCTCAGCACCACACCCAGAAATAACTGGCCGTGTAACCTTGAGCAAGTTACTTAATCCTGATTGCTTAAAAAAAAAAAATCCAAAAACTTTCCAACTGTAGCATACCATTCACATATACACTCTCTGGAAATTTCCTATTCTCCCAAATTACTTCTCCTCTGTTTTCCTCAACCCCAATACCTTCCCATTTTCTAATTGCATTTCTCTTGTGGTTTTGTGTGTGTGTGTGTGTGTGTGTGTGTGTGTGTGTGTGTGTGTGTGT
>NW_027187308.1:4064701-4194068 GCF_028583685.1 Petaurus breviceps papuanus | reverse complement strand
TGTGTGTGTGTGTGTGTGTGTGTGTGTGTGTGTGTGTGTGTGTGTGTGTAGGGGAATAAGTGACTTGTCCAGGGTCACCAGCTAGTAAGTGTCTGATACTGGATTTGAACTCAAATCTCCCTGATAATCAGTCCGTTGCTTCTATCCACTACATCACTTAGCTCCCCCTCGTGCTGTGTTTTAAATGCCAAAATATTGTTTGAATTTCCAAGCCTTAGCTCCATGAAAGCCCATGCAGAATCTGACCCACCATCAGATGTGTAAGGAAGACCTGGTTTTCATAGACTAGAATGTAAAAAAGATTCCTTGTAGTCTTCTGAGAGTCAAAAACAGAGTAGTGCAGTTGAAATAAAAAATGTATTAGCACACTATTAAAGGCTATTCAGGTTTGTAACAGCTTCAGATTTTTAGCTACAGATTTGATTTGTATAACTTTTTTTTGGATGTCTTAGAATTCACAGCTAAACAGAGATATTTCTTGGTAAAAAATAAATGGTGAGATATGCAGGCATTTGTTACTAACATAGAGTTACTAAACATCAGGCTTGTTCCTTTGGAAAATGAATTTCCCTGTGGTTAGTGTTGTCAAAATTCCCTATATTGGGAGGAAAACTCCAAGCTGGTAAGGGACTCTTCTAAAATGGAATGATTGTTATTCATTCTGTTGTTACCAATAGGGAAGCAAGTAAAGCACAAACTCTATAGTATTGTTTCCTTAGGCTCACTAGTGTCTTGATCTAGAAAGAATATGTTTCTTCAAAACTCACAGTATTCAGGTTCATATACCTTCAACACAAAATAGATCACAGCAAATTTATCTATACTAAAATGGGAAAGATGAATTTCTACCCAGTGAAATTACACAATATGAGGATTATCATTTATTTTAATTGTTCAGGAAACTGCCTGTAGTGGGAGGGGTGTTCTGGCAAGTGTTTAGCAACCAGACTATTCAGAAAAACAAACAGACAAGCAAATGAATAAATGGAAATATAAATGTATGTGTACATTATTAATATGAAAGTGCAATCAAGAAAATAATAAATCAAATCCTTTTGTAGGATTGCTGATTTATGAGATGTAAATGCTTACACTGAAAATTTAATTATTAGTTTTCCTTAGCCAGGTAGAGTTGTTTCCAGCACACCCCTATTAGAAATTAGCAACAATCTATCTTTTCATTTCCAAAACTTGTCAGTTCTCTCTGCAACTTTTGATTCTGTCAACTAGAATTCATCATGTATATTCCTGTTTCCTTGGATTCTACGACTTTGTTTTGGTTCTCTTCCTATCTTGCTATTCCTTCTCAAATTTCATTACTAGATCATCATTCATTTCCGGTCTCTTTCTCCCCCTTTGTTCTCACTTGGTGAACTTACACCAAGTTTCGTAGCAACACAACCTTACTGAAATAACCAAAGGTTACAAGGAAATGCAGAGGACAGATTAAACTACACATATTTAAGAAAGGTATGTCAGAGCTCTTGTTTTTTATTGATTTTTATTTGTTATTATTTTTATCACTCAAATTTATTTCATTTTCAGTACCAAATTGTCCCTATACCTTCCCTCCCTTGCCCACCCATTTAGAAAGCAAGAATGCAAACTTATCACAAATATGAAGACATAAAGGATAAATGTTATTACTCATGTTATGGGTGAAAAAATGAGTCAAATATATGTTCCAAAATTTTCTAGGTTATGGTAGATTACATTTTTCATTGTGAATCTTCTGAGATTGTGGTGGATTACTGTGTTACTCAGAGTTACTAAATGATTAACAATTCATTCTCTTTACAATATTGCCAGTCTAAATTGTTCTTCTTATTCTTTTCATTTAGCATTTCTTTTTTTAGTCTTATTGTTATGGCTAATATTTTTAGTACAATCTTGAATAATAATGATGACAATGGACATCCTTATTTTAGCCCTGATATGATTGAGAATGCTTCAAGTTAATCCCCATTAGTTCCACACCAAGGAACCTCTTTTATTTCCTGTTCTTGCTAGTATTTTTAGTAGGAATTAGTGTTGTATTTTCTCAAAGGCTTTGTCTAACTCTATTGGTAACATCATAGGATTTTTTCTGCTTATGTTATTGATATGGTCAATTATGTTGATAGCTTTCTGATTATTGAAGCAGTCCTTCATTCCTTGTATAAATTCCAACTGGATATAAATCCCAAGCAGGCATAGTGTATGATCTTTGAGATACATTGCTATGATCTCCTTGATAGTATTTTATTTAAAAATTTTTAATCAATATCCATTAGGGAAATTGGTCTATAGTTTTCTTTTTCTGTTTTAGCTATTCCTAGTTTAGGTATCAGTGACATATTTGTGTCATAAAAAGAATTTGATAGGATCTCTTCACCTATGTTTTTCAAATAGTTGTAATAGTAATGGAATTTAAAGATCCCCTTGTATTGGCTTGGTTTTTGGATTGATTGTGTTAAAACCCAGAGGTTGTAAATCCTGCTTGTGGGATGGATTTGTTGACATGAAAAGAGAGGGCTGAACTGGTAGGAGCTGGTGACATGAATTTAGAGAGAACAAGCAGAGAGAGACACAGACGAATTTTTTGGAAGCAGTATCATGGAGGCAGAGAGACAAGATGGAGAGGATTGCTGAGGGTCAGTTTGAACTGCCCAGGACTTTTGAGAGCTGGCACCCAGAGCTGCCAAGGACTGAGGAGATATGGCTGTTATGCTGATACTTTGTCTGTTTTGATGTTGTTTTACCAGATTCGCCCACTGGTGAAGGACAATCCTGTTGTTGCAGAGGATCTGGAACCTTGCTGTTGGTTCAGAGCTCCTGAGACTATTATGCAGACAGAGAGTGAATTGCGCCCATTGGTGAAGGCCAATGCTGTTTTTTGCAGAGGTTCTGGAACCTTGCTGTTGGTTCAGGGGTCCTGAAGAAGGATTTTCTTGTTGTATATTTACAGAAATCCTGGAAGAGGGTTTTGCTAATGTTTTCAGGGGTCCTAGGACTGTTCTGCAGACAGAGAATGAATTAATGAGGGCACTGGCAATATATCTTGTGGCCTTGCTAAGCTTTGTCTCCCTAGGAACAAAGATTGCTGACAACTTGCCTTGGGTCAAGATCAAGAAAAGATCTCTCTTTGGGTTTTAAATGCTGTGCTTAAGGTTGTTGTAACTCTGGAGTAGATGGCCTATTCAGCTGTGATCCAAGGGTGGGGAACTTTTGACTTTTTTGTGCTTTATGATTGACTAAATGAATGTACTGCCTAGGGGTGGAGTAGTACTTAGAAGTGGATCTTTGGGATTGACTAAATGAATTATATTTTCCAGGGGTGGAGTAGCAATTGGGAATTATTGAATTACACTTGGTGAATGCTGTATTTTGAATTATGCTATATTTTGATTTTCTCCCTTGTTAATTTGTCTCTGAATAAAATGGAGAGCAACTATGCTGCTATTTTGAACCTTGGGAAGTTGCCTTTGCTTGGCATTACAATAGTTGATATAATATTGGGATTATTTTTTCCTTAAATGTTTGGTAGAATTCAACTGTAAATCTATCTGTTGGTGGGAAGTTTATTTTAGGGAGTTCATTGATGGCTTAACTATTTTCTTTTTCTAAAATAGTTTTATTTAAGTATTGTATTATTTCTTCTGTTAATATGAACAGTTTCTCTGGAGTAGAGTATGAGATGCAGGGAGAAGGAAGGACCCAGGCACATAAAATGACTTCTTAGGACTCAACAGGGGAGATAGATGAAAGAATTTCATTTCTCTCTTTGTGTTTGTTATGATGGAAAAGTAAAGCTATAACATTTGGAGATATATCACAGAAAGACAAGGGAGAGTTGTGTATAGCCAAATGAAAAAAATGCTCTGTGATTTTTGGATTAATCAGCTAGAGGTGGAAGAATATGTGTCAAGGTTTTTGCAGCAAGTTCTACTGGGTTGGTTTGAATAATTTAGGAGATCAGCTTCTTTAAGAGAGAGTTATTTGTTTTAACAATAAATTCTACTTTTGTCCAGTCAAAAAAAAATGAAGTTTAAATTTTTGTTAATTTTCCTCCATTTCAGTGGGATTGTCAATTTTACTGGTATGTTACTGGACAAACACACACACACACACACTCACAAATATCTCCCAATCATTGCTTTAATTTCATTTTCTTTAGTTTTGCATTTATCTTTTTCATTTTTGATGTTGGTAATTTGGTTTCTTCTTTTTTTTTAAATCAATTTAACCACTGGTTTATGTACGTTATATTTCTTAAACAAAATCACCTCCTAGTTTTATTTATGTTTCTTTTTCACTTTCACTTTTATTAATCTATCCTTTGATTGTTAGCATTTCTAATTTGATGTTTCATTTGGGATTTTTAATCTGTTCTTTTTCTAGGTAATTTTTAATTGTATGCCCAATTTATTGATCTGAGCTTTCTCACTATTACTGGGCATTTTCCCCTAAAAATTGCTTTGACTGCATTCCACAAATTTTTAAAAGTTTTCTATTTGTTGCAATTCTTTTAAATAAAATTAATGATTATTTCTGTGATATGTTCATTGACCCACTAATTTTTGAAGGCTGGATTATTTAGCTTCTCAGTAATTCTTGAATTATACATTCATAATTCTTTATTGAATGCAATTTTACTGCGTTATTGTCTGTAAAGGGTACATTTTATATTTTAATTTTTCTGCATTTGGTTATGAGATTTTTATGTTCTAATATGTGGTCAATTTTTGGGAAAGTGCTATGTGCAGCTGAGAAACAATTTTCCTATAGAAATACTGTTCATTTCCCTAATTTCTTTTTATTTATATTATGGTTAGATTTATCTAGGTCTGAGAGAGGAAATTTTAGGTAATCCATTAGTATAGCTTAATTGTCTATTTCCTCTTGCAATTCATTTATTTTTTCCCTTAGAATTTTGATGCTGTGCCATTTGGTGCATATATATTTAGTATTGCTATTACTTCATTTTTTGGGGGGGGTCTTTTAGCAAGATTTTATTTTCCTTGTTTATCCCTTTTAATTAGGTTTATTTTTGCTTTTTCTGATATCATAATTACTATTCCTGCCTTTTTAAAGTCAGCTACAGCAGAACAAATACTGCTTCAGCATGCATTTCAAGTCTGTATCTCTCTGCATCAAGTGTGCTTTTGTGAACACAATATTGTTGGATTTTGGTTTCTAATTCATTCTGTAATCTTCCATTTTATGGATGAGTTCATCTCATTCATAATCACAGTCATTATTACTGTTTTACTCATTCATTCATTCGTTTATTTATTTATTCATTCATCTATTTTTATTTATTTACTGTATTCATTAATTTATTTGTCTTTCTTTCTCTTTTTTAATCCCCATCTCACTGATGAAATGTCTTTGACTTCTGACCATTGCTTTCTTTTATTCATACTTCTTTTTACTACGCTCCTCACCTTCCTTAATACCCTTTTATTTCCTACTTCTCTGTTGGGTAAGATAAATTTCTATTCCCAATCAGTGTGTGTCTTATTCACACACACACACACACACACACACACACACACACACACCTTACAAGATGCATGTATCATATTCCCATATAGAAATGAAATACTTTTATCTTATTGAGACTCTCATGATTTCCCTTTCATGATTAAAGTTTAAAGCTTTTCTTGAATCTTGTATTTGAAAGTCAAATTTTCTATTCAGCTCTGGTCTTTTTATAAGAATTACTTGAAAATCCTCTATTTCAATAAATATGCATTTTTTCCCTTGAAGGATTTTTCCCAGGTTTTTTTGGATTAGTTTATTCTTGGATATAACCCTAGATCTTTTGCCTTCTAGAATATAATATTAATATATATGTATACATAATATATATATATACACATATATGTGTGCATGGGTATGTGTATATGTATGTGTTTGCATATGTGTGGATGTGTAGGTATATGTATATATGTATATGTGTACATATGTCTATGTGTATATATATGTATGTATATCTCTATATATTATCTAAAATATTGTTTGTTCATGTATTTAAACTTTTAAAATATGAATTACAATCATCTATGCCCCTTCCATTCCTTCCCATACCCACTGAGAAAGCAAACAGTATGATATCAATTGTACATGTGAAATCATGCAATATTATTTCCATATTAGCCATATTTTTAGAAAGCAAAAAAAAATAAGGAAAAGGACTGCAACTTGCAGTCACGGTTTATCTGTTCTCTCTCTAGACCTGGATAACATTTTTCCTTCATATTTCCTTTGCAACTGTCTTGGATCATTGCCTTTATCAGAGTAGCCAAGACTTCCACAGTTGATCATTATTGCACAGTGCTGGTCCTTTGCACAATGTTCTACAAGTTCTAGTAATTTCACTTTGCATCAGTTCATATAGTTCTTGTCATGTTTTTTTTTTCCCTCTGAAACCACTCTTCCTTGTTCTTTCTTATAGCATTTGTATAAACAACTGGTGTGTCTGTACATTTTTTTCCCTTCTTTCAAATGATTCCGATGAAAATAATGTTTAATCATTGTTCACCACTCTCCCATTTTCCCCTTTATTGTAAAAGCTCTCCCTTGACTACTTCTTTTAAGTGTGAATTTTTTTTTCTCATTCCACCTTTCCCTTCCTCCTTCTCTCAGTGCATTCTTCTTACTCCCATTTACTAATTGATTTATTTTTGAATATCATTCCCAAATTGTCAACTCATATTTATGTTCTCTGTCTATGTATACTATTATAAACTGCCCTAATAATTGTTAGAATTCTCAGGAGATACATGTATCATTTTCCCATACAGGAAAGTATGGGAAACAAACAGTTTAACTTATTGAATTCTATGTCACATTTAGTTTTTTTTTTCAAGCAATTGGGGTTAAGTAACTTGCTCAAGGTTACACGGCCAGTTATTTCTGGGTGTGGTGCTGAGTATCTGAGCCCAGATTTGATCCAGGTCATCCCAACACTGGAGCCAGTGCTCTTACTTGCTGAGCCACCTGGCCACCCCCACATTTACTTTTTTATGCAACTCTTGAGTCTTCTCTTTGAACATCAAGTTTTCTATTTGCTGTGGTTGTTTCATCAGGAATGCTTGAAAGCCCTCTATTTCATTCATTTTTTCCCTTGAAAGATTATAATCAGTTTTTCTGTGTAGGTGATTCTTGAATATAATCATAGCTCCTTTACCTTTTCAGAATATCATATTCCAAGCCCTTCATTCCCTTGATCTGGAAGCTATCAAATATTGTGGGATCTTGGCAGCAGTTTACCAACATTCAAGTTATTATTTTTTTTCTTTCTCTTCAAAATATTTTATCTGTGACCTCAGAGCTCTGCAATTGGGATATAATATTTCTAGGACTTTTCATTTTGGGTGGTTAGTATATTCTCTCAATTTCTATTTTACCCTGTAGTGTTAAGATATCAGGGCAGTTTTCTTTTAAAATTTCTTGAAATATGGTGTTGAACCTCTTTCTTTGATCACGGCTTCAGGTATTCCAAATGATTCTTAAATTATCTCTCCTCTACCTATTTTCCAAATCATTTTCTCCAATGAGATATTTCAAATTTTCTTCTATTTTTTTCATTCTGTTGACTTTATTTTATTGTATCTTGATATCTCATGGAGCCATTATCTACTTCTAGGTACCTGTGAATTTTCAGCTCTTCCAAAATGGTATGATCAAATGTGAGGTCCTTTCATGACCTTTTCTCTGGTCTTTGAGTGACCACAAGCACTCTTTTCTGTCTTGGAACTGTGAGGATTCTCTTTCCACCATAGCAAACAAGCTCTGCCTGCCGCACCAGTGTTCCTCCTCACCCCAGACCTGTCACCCAGGACTGTGACTCAGATCCAAGCAGAGCAAAGCAAGAAAATCCTGCTTCAGTCCCAGTAAAGAGATACCTGCAATCCCCCTCTTATCAGTCACTCAATCCACACACTGTGGGGCAGGAGCTCCAGAAGCACAGCTACCAGTGATTCAGTCCTCTCAGGCCTGCTCCAACTCCCTCTGTGGTAGTGCAGCCAATGCTGGACTATGCTCTCCTACCAGCCTGGTGCTATAGATCCTTTCTATTAACCTTTCAGGCAGCCTTGGATTGTAGATTTGTTTCACTCCATCATTCTGTGGATTCTGCAGCTCTAGAATTTGTTCAGAGTAATTTTTTACTGGTATTTGGAGGGGCTTGGGGAAGAGTTCAAGTAAATCCTTGCTTTTACTCTGCCATCATGTTTACTTTTTTATCTTTTACTTGTCTCCTGTGTTTGTACTTCAGAATGGCTCTGCAGCTTTGGTATTTTTATTTGGATTACTTTAAAATAATCTATTTTATTAAACATCAATCTTTTCCACACAGTGTTATACTCAGTTTTGATGAGTAACTTATATTTGGTTGTAAGATTTTATCCTTTGCCTTCTGAAATTTTGTATCTTCATGTCTCTGCTCATTTGGAGTGGTGGCTGATAAGTTATAAGTAATCCTGATAGTGGCCCCTCAGTGCTTTAATTATTAATTATTTCTTTCTGGTGCATTGCTCTCTTTTTCCTTTTTTTTTTCTTTATAAGCTGGAAGCTCTTGGTTGTAACTATAGAATGTTCTAGGAATTTTAGTTCTAGAGTTTCTTTCAGGATTTGACCAGTGGATTCTTCCCTCTCTTTGGTTCTAAGCAATATAGGCAGTTTTCTTTTATGATTTCATGAAATTATATTAGTTAAGATTACTTTACTGGTCATGGCTTTCTGGTAGTACAATGGTTTTAATGTTATATTTCCTTTATCTCTTTTCGATATCAGTTGTCTTTACTATGAAATACCTCATTTTTCTTCATTTTTTCAGTTGTTTTATCCTTTTTAAATATTTCTATTTGTCTCATGGAGTCATCATCTTCTGTGCAGTGTGTTCTAATATTTTGGTATTCTTTTAATTCTTTGAAATCTTGTCCCTTTTGTGCCAAGCTGTTAATTTCCTTTCTCATTTTTTTCTTCCATAGGTATCATTTCTTTTCTATTTTTCTCTAGTACTCTCATTTCATTTATAAATTATTTTAAACTCTTCCATAAAACTTTTAGTCTCATTTAAGAGTTTTAGCAGATTATGTGCCAAAGCTGTATTTTTTCTTCATGGTTCTTGTAATGGCAAGCTAATTATAATTTTTTTTTACTCTTTTTCTGTGTGTGATCCAGTTCCCAGTCTCAGTCTTACAAGCTTCTGCACTGAGACAATGAGACATGTGCAAGTGGTCTCTACCAAACAGATACATACATGTGGGTTCTAGTTAATCAAATGCTCAGTAGAACTATATATAAAGAGAGCCAGTGTTAAGAAGGCAGTCAGTAAGGGAGCTGGAGTTGAGAGACACAGTGCTCAGAGAGAGAATTAACTTGAGTGGTCAGAGAGAGGAGACCTCTGAGAGCTGGGAATAGACTTCTGATGCCAAAGACTTGTGAAGGAGACTCTAAACTTTGAAAGCTAATAGAGCTGTAGGGCAGAGACCTGCCCATGGGAAGGACGCATAGCTTAAGCCCCTTTGGAAAGCTGGGAAAATGAACTGAGCTGTTGATGCAGAACCTTTGGGCTTTGGAGGTGAATTGACATGACAGTACTAGTGGTATGTGGTATTTTTGTCACCATATTAAGTTTTGTTTTCCCAGAGGCTGAAGCTGTGGGCACGAGTCCCTAGAGCCTGCTACTGGGCAGGAGTGAGGAGAATTTGGAGTAGAATACTTCCCATTAGCTGTGACTTGGAGCAGGGGTAAAGAGTTGCCAATGTGTGAATCCAGGTAAAAGCTGAAAGAAGTCAGTCCACAGAGGAAGAGCCATGTGACTTGGAAGTCAACCTCGAGTTAAGATGAAAGAGGACTTTACTTGGACACTTGATATTGATTAAGGAGATTGTTCTTACAATGATCAATTGGTGCATGGTGTGGTATTTTCTGCACGCCTTTAAGGATGTGTTCTTCTAAGGAAGACACTAGGCTTGGACCCCCTGATTTTGGGGATGCAATGATAAATGCTCTATAATGTGTTGTGCTAGGACAAACTCTAACCTGGGAATCCCTGACTGAGTAAACAAGTATTTTCAGAAATCCCACTGAATGCCATGATATATGTTATGCATTACATGACACACTGAGTGACATATGTAAGTATATGCATATATAAACTCATACACACGCACATATTTACATGTATGTATATGTATATTGAGTGAAATGTTTTGCCTAAGGATGTTGCTATGAATATTACACTTTATTTTATTGAACAATGTTTTGTTCTGAATAGAGTTCATTATACTATGTGATTAGATCCTTAAAATTATTCACAGCAACAGTTCTCAGGTGTGCTGCTGTGATTGGAGTTACAGTTTTGCTCAGTCATACCTTTTCCTGCACCCTGAACGAGTCTGGGAACCTCTTCTTTCCCTGGTATACATTGTTCTCTATGATAGAATGCTTTTTATCAGTGTTCCTAGTTAAACCTTTTCCCCAGTTTCTGCAGACCTCTTAGTCTGTCTCCATATCCCAACCTAGGCTGGAAAAAATTATTCACTTTGACTTTTTTCTTAGATTTCCTCATTAGGACTTGGTCTTCTAAACTTTTAAGATCTTCACGGATTAGTTATGGGGGAAGACTAACTGAACTTTTTCTTACTTTTCGACCATGTTTTCTCTACCACTCTAATTTTCTTTTAGATGTTCAGAAAAGGGGAGACTCAGAACTTTAACAACCAATGCAATTACAATTGATCCACAACATTTTCAAGCAAATAATTTTATTCCCAATCAATGATACTTAAGTAGTTATCATCATCTGCCATGCAGAATCTAAGCTTGTCCCTACATTTAAAATAAGAAGCAACAATGTAATCTATTTTCCTCCAAAGTCAATTTGAGGAAGAAATACCCATGATTAAACTACTACATACTACAAGCCAATTAAACAGGATGGCAAGATATACAGAATTGTTACAAACATATACGAACATGAAACTTCTCCAAATAGCTATATAGTTAAAGAAGAATAGTAAATGTTAGAAGAAGAAAGACATACTATCAACAACTGTATGAAAGAATTATGCGTTAACAGTTTAGAGAAACACAACATCACTAATTGGCATATATCCCAAGGAAATCAAAGATACACATGTGTACACACATACACGTAGATAGATTGATAGACAGACAGACAGATAGATAGATAGATAGATAGATAGATAGATAGATAGATATATAGATGATAGATAGATAGATAGATAGATAGATAGATAGATAGATAGATAGATAGATAGATTTACATATAGCTATGTCTCTACCTCTATCTCCCAATTTATCAACCCTTTTGTGGAAGAATAGTGTATGAAATCAAAATTTGTGGTTGTTGTTTGATGAATAGCTGAACAAGTTGTGGTATATGAATATTAGTTCAGTCATTTCAGTCATGTCCGACTCCTCATGATGTTATTTGAGGTTTTCTTGGCAAAGATACTGAAGTGATTGGACATTTCCTACTCCAACTCATTTTATAGAACAGAAACTGAAGGAAAGACAGTTAAATGACTTTCTCAGAGCCACACAATAAGTAAATATCTGAGGTCAGATTTGAACTCAAGAAGATTAGTTTTCTTGACTCCAGGCCCAATATTCTATCCACACTGCAAGCTAGATGAATTTCATATATCATATCAAATTGTATCATATCATACTATTACATAATAAGAAATTATTACTCTAAGAATTTAGAGAAACAGAACTAATCAGAGAAAAATAAACAAAATCAAGAGAACAATGTACACAATTATCAAAATAATATAACAAGAAAAAATTGAAAATATGAAAATCTCCTTAACGAAGTTGACCATTCTTGACTTCAGAGGACCAATTGTAATATACTGGTCTTCTATTTAGAAAAGTGCAAAATTAGACAAGTTTTCTAATAAATAATTAATTATTGGTAGATTTGGCTAATTATATTTCTTCATTAAAATGTTTCCTTATTTTGGGTTTAAAGGATATTAGGAATGAATATCAATGCCAAAAGAAAAAAAAACAACCTAAAAATGGGTAGGTTGTAGTACCACCCTCCATTGTCAGAAACTTTTTTCATAGAGGGAGAAGTGAAGAAGGAAATTACAGGAGACTAGATTTACAATTAGATAGGACCTAAGACCTCATCTATGTCACTCACTCCATGATTTTTACAGATTTGGAAACTGAGATTCAAATGAACTTTTGTTTGGAAATCTTTTTTAAATGATTTGTGCAAGGTCATTCAGAAAGCAAAGCCAGGATTCAAACCAAGGTCCTCTGAACTTACACTCTTTCTCTTTCAGGAATGTGTTCCACGAAATGCTTTTCTGTTTTTCATACTAATAGGGTAGGGCCTCTATCTGTCTTGCCACCACAATGTTTTATCTGCTCCCTTTTTGCCCCATCTGATATTTGAAGAAAGAGGAAAAAGCCCTGTTGATAGCTTCATTAAATGTGCTCCCATGTCCCTCCAAAGGGCATAAATGTGTTATATAAGCTTTGGGAATGTGGTTTGATCCTCTCCTGAGACAGACCCAAACCAGCATTATGTAATATTTATCTGAGATTATATTTTTGCCATCTCTTCAGTCACCAATAAAATGTTGACAATACATTAATTTTTTTTCCCCACAGTTCCCTTTATTCCTAGGGGGACTTCATTAAACATATCTTCATTTCCTAAAGATGTGCTGATTGGGGCATCCCTGTGTTGTATCAATCAGATGACAGTCTGATTTTATATTCAGTCACCTTTCTACAGACTTAATGAAGCTAGATTCTTATGGACTTAACAGCAACTAAAGCTTATCATGAAGAAATGTTCTCTTCCTTTTTGTTTGAAGGTAGGGACCTTCTTTAAATCTTCAAGAACCTCCTCTGCTTATATCCCTCCCCTCTCTCTTCCTTGCCTAGTACAATATTTCACAGACAGTGAGTACTTAATAAATGTTCCTGACAGACTGATTAGAAATCTTGTATAAGTAATATCCTGGCACAAACAGAACTACCGTTCATTATATACAGACATTATTAGTTTATTTGTATGGTTGATTGCCAAAGTTGAATGTGTATGAATTGATATTTGTTGTAGTGGTTTTTTTATTCATTTTCATTTTATATTTTTAGATTGCATTCATTGAATACCATACACAGTTTGAATTTCTAATGGGCAGAATATAAATGAATATATTTTGAAGTCATTTTCACTTCAGTTCAATCCAGAATTGATGTGCAAAGTTGCAATTCACAGAGCTAAGATGATTTAAAGAAGGGAACAGACCCCGAGAATTAGAGATAGAATGTTTATATTAGCAACAGAAACTATTCATTTGACAGTATTGTGTACAGTTGACTTAATTTCTTCAACAAATCTTATGTTTGATAGCTTTCTCTGTGTGTGTATTCATGTGCACATATATGTGCGAATAATTTTATCATGCATATTAATTTGTACTCTTTAATTTATGTAGCTAATTAATAAAATGTATAAAAGTAAATTTTATGAAAATTTTAAAAATGTTTTTATATTTCCCAAGAATGAGTCTTATGCCCACCTAAAATTAACTTCAGCATTAATGGATTTCCTTAGGCCTCAATTGTAGAGCAGAACATAAAAATATAATTTTCAGTTTTATCCATGGTAGTGAAACGGTTCAGCAGTGAGGATGATCGGTAATTATGGAGAATACTGGGATTGTTTTTATTTCATTTAGTAGTCATTCATAATACTTATTATGCATCTTCTTAGAGAAAATGTAATACTATTGAAGTCAAGTACGTCTGTGTTTAACTTCTGCCTCCCTCCCATAATGCCCTTATAACTCACTTAACCTCTTATGGATCACAGCAACTATCAGACTTACCAGTTTCAAAGAAGGACCTCATCTGAATTGGTAGCAAGGCAGCAGTGAACTTTGGAATATCTTGATCCATTTAGTTACATGGTTAGATTGTTTTGGGCAGTTGTATGGAAAATGCATTGGAGAGAGGAGATTCTGGATCCAGTGAAACTAAATTGGAAGCTATTTTCATACTCCAAGTGTTAGAAAATGAAACCGTGTACCTAGGTGGTACCCTTGTGAGGGAAGCAAAATAGATAAATGTAAGATATATTGTGTAGGAAGACTTGTAGAAGCAAGTTTAGGCTTGATATAAGGGAAAACTGAAAATTTTGTCTGAAAATGTCATTGAAAGGTTTGTTGAGGGGTATAGCTGATTCTGCTCTCTCTGGCTCATGGTACATATTTGTTGGGGCTTGTTTTAAGTTTGTTGAGTCATTTCAGTCATGTCTGAGTCTTTGTGACTGCATTTGGGGTTTTCTTGGCAAAGATACTGAAATGATTTGCCATTTTCTTCTCCAGCTCAATTTACAAACAAGGGACTGAGACAAACAGGGTTAAGTTATTTTTTCAGGTCCACATGACCAGTAAGTGTCTGAGGCCAGGTTTGAACTCAGAGAGATGACTCTTCCTGACTTCAGGACAGGCACTCTGCCACTTTGCCATCTAGCTACCTGTTTTTTAGATTATTATTATTATTGTTTTTAAAAACCGCACTCATTTCTTCATATCCATCCCTATCTCAGACATCAAATAGTACCTTCCATTGTAATAAAGAAAAGCAATCAAGCAATATCATCTGACCCAAAATCCATCTAGGCATTTTTTTTTGGTTGAACACATTGCTGACCTTTCTACTAAATGGAAATATGTTTTATCATTTGACCTCTGGAACTAATACTAGTCATCACTCTTGATTGGAATTCAGTACCCATTTACCGTTGTCACAGGAGAGGAAGAAGTGAGAATAAGCATTTTGATGGCACTTTTAAAAATATCTCATATAACTTCATAATAACTATGGGAGAACAGCACTATTATTATACCCATTTTCAGTTGATTAATCAAGGAAAGAAAGTTAAGTGATTTGCCCAGAGTCATTCAACTAGTGTCTGAGGCTGGATTTAAACTTACATTTTTATAAAGTCTTCATGATTTCAAATCCAACACTCTCTCCACTGTGGTATTATCTGCCCTACTTTCCTTTATATTACCATAAAAATGATCTCTATTATTCTCCTGGCCTGAATTTCTCTACTCTTCATCAGTTCAGACACAACTTTCACCTCATTGGAGAATGAACCAAAGGCTGATTGAGCCCTTGTACATTTTCTTATCACATAGATACCTTTTATTTTTATTTTTTATTTTTTGCCTTAGAAACTGTACTAGATGGTCACTAATGTTTTTTTTCTGACACTGAAATTCTGGGATTCTCTGACACTATTTCATTTTTTAATTTTTTTACACATAATCTAATATGGATATTCTAGAATCTGGAATTAAGAGGGTCATACTTTAAACAAACAAACAACAACAATAAAGCGGAAACAACCATTTGAAAGATGACTTGGAAAAAGCAGGACAATTATCCAACTTCTACTTTCTGACCCACAATTTGTGATTTCCCTCATTTGTACACATACATAAGAAGGTAGGAGACAGAAAACAACTAGAGATTATTCTAGAGTATAGGGGTAACATGATGAAAATGCCCTTTTAGATAAAAAAAGGTAGTCTATTAACAATTATGGGATAAATTGGAACGGAGAAACAAAAGTCAAGAGATCAAATCTAAGGAGAGCTGCTCTCTCTTAAAATTGAATGTTCACTTTCCATAGCAAAGGAAATAAATGAAAGCTGTTCATTTTGTATCTGAACTTCTCTTAGTTTAACATAAATAAATATCCTTTTATGTCAACAAAGGATTAATTGATCAGTTTAGGTATCAATTTCAAGAAGAAGAAAGCAAGGTTTACAACAATGCATAGAAACCACAGTTTTATCTGTAACTGATAGCCTTATATCAAGTATACTAAAACTGTCTCTTAAATGGCAATAGATTGGTCAAGTGTATCTTGCAAATGGAAGGACTATTTTTCCCTGTGTGTACCAGTATCCTCTGGGGTGAATTATGATATTGTGATTATATGAGTTAGGAGAATATGTTTGCATAAATAACCTGATACTACTCTTTCTGTTTGAATGGGTACAGGAAGAAAGAAAAAAAGAAAAAAAAGAAATCTCTACTTTTAATCCCGTCTCATGTTTTCTAAAATGTAGCATAAAGGCCTGGCTACTGGAGATGAGTAGCAGTCCACAGCTTCTAGACTGGCCTTATGCTCTCTAGATATAGCAGTGAAAACCTAAGCAGAAGCAGTTAGGCATTGATTAGTATCTCTCCATTCCAGTGGAAATAAGTAATTAGTAAGAGTGTCATAAACAGGAAAAGGTGATTAGAGCTTTTCCCAAAAATATTCAATTTTGGGACACTGACAATACTTGAAATATTCCAGCAGCATAGAACTAAAGGGCTAAATTCTTAGCAAAATAATTGTTAAAATTGGAAGCTAAAATGGTAAAGTGATTGGCTAATGTATGCACCTCTTCCCTTGTTTGACAATCTCTTATCAGTTGCTTTGTGCTGATGTTTCTGGATTTCTGTCTTCATTACCCACACCCTCACTCAATAGAGGGTTTCCATTATATTACACCACTTATTTAAACTCTGTGCCTAACATACCTTGTCTGTAAAATGAAGAGATTGGAATAGATATTCCTCAAAGTCCCTTCCATATCTATTTTTGAACATAAATACATATCTCACTTTGCCTGGGTGATATATATATATAGGACAAATACAAAAGGAATACAAAACTTTATTAACCAACACAAAGCAGCCTCCCCTAGATATCTGGATGAGCTTTGTTGAATTTGAAGGTGTTACAAATGTTGGAAGCCCTGATTATTCTGAAATCAGTGAAAAATTAAATGGAAAAACTCATTAAGTGTGTCTACCAGTTGTGAAACTGCTATTCAAACCCATGTCCTCTGGTTGTATAGACACCATCCTTCCCACTGCACGTTCTGTGACATGTATACCAAAATTAAAAATGCTTTTGAAATGTGTCATTAGGAGAATTTTTTCATTTAGATTTGAACTACATGTTACTTGAAATAGCACTAGAATCAATTTCAGTCACAATACTTATTTGTAAATTAAATGTGCAATTTAAAATATTGTCATAGACTTCAAAGTATCACAATATTACATGCAGACTGTGAACAAGAACAATTAATTTATCCCTTGATTTGGATGGATCCTCCCTCTCAACTCTGGTACACAATTTGATTTTTACCCAATATAGAGTATTTTACTTCAGTTTATAGAAAAATAGTGATTGTAAAAGTCTGTGAATTCATCAAGTCAAATATTTCACTGCTAAGTATTGATCTCAGTAGTGTCTTTCTGATTCTTTCCCTCAGGGCTAGATTTGAATTTGTTTCTCAAAATTCATGAAAGGCAATAGGAGGGACAATAAGAAAATTAGATATGTGCTTATGGAAGTCTTTTATTTGTTCTACCTTTTCTTTTAGTTACCTTATTTAGATATCTAGAGAGAACTAGGGAATACACATGATGGAGAAAGGAAAACATAACCAAACACTATTGTTTTCCATCAAAATTACAAGACAACTTTGTTACTAAGTAAAAGCAAGACTTTTATTTCAATAAATTCCTATGCTTTGATTCAGAATGTTACTCTTTGCTTCTACATTAGATAAAGGACACAAAGGAGTGCAGGCAATAGTCAATTGGATAAAATGAGGGTTAATGATTAGATTAAAGAAAAATAGAATTATAGGTGCTTTTTGTCCTAGAATTGTAGAGATGAAATCTATCTTAGAATTAACCTACTCAAGTAAAGACTTCGGAGAGGGAGAGCCAAGATAACTGAGTAAAGGCAGGGACTCACCTGAACTCTCCTCCAAAACCCTCCAAATAACTTTCAAAATGACTATAGAAAATTCTAGAGCAGCAGAACACACAAAAAAGGTGAAGTGAAACAAATTTCCAGCCCAAGACAACTTGAAAGGTCTGTTTCACCAGAGTGAGATAGGAGTACAGTTGAGACATTCCAGCACAGACCCAGAGCAGGCCTCATAGTGGCTGAATCAGTGGCAGCAGTGGTGATTTCCAGACTTCTCAGTTCACAGATATCAAAGACAACTTGAAAGGTCAGTAGGAAGGGTCTGTTACAACTCAGTGAGAGTGCAGCACAGGTTGTGCCAACACAGTCCCGACCCCAGCAAACCAGGAACAGTCCTTGGGAGTGAAAAAATTATCAGTGGCAGCAGCAGCAGCTCTCAGCCCACAAATGGGAAGGGGGTCACACAACTGGCCAGAAGATTAGAGGGGTCTTTTTTTTAAGCAATTGGTTTTAAGTAACTGGCTCAAGGTTACATGGCCAGGTGTTTCTGGGTGGGTGCTAAGTGTCTGAGCCCAGATTCCATCCCAGGTCATCCCAACTCTGGGGCTGGAGCTCTTACTGTGTTACCTGGCCTCCCCATGAGGGGTCTTTTTGCTAGCACCAGTGCAGGATTTTGCTGCTTTGCCCACATTTAGATCCAGTTTGCAGTCCAGTGGAGCACTAGCACATCAGAGCTTGTGGCCACAGTGTGTGTGTGCAGGGTTCTTCATAGCTCCAGGGCAGAAAAGAGTGCTTGTGGTTGATCACAGACCAGAGCACAAGCAAGCAGAATAGTAAGAGTCTTCAGTTTAGATGGAAGAAACTGAGACCCAATGAGAATGAGACACATTCTTAGTTCCTGGCCAGGTTCATACACCTGATTCAAATGTAGTGCTCTTTCTACAACACTACAGTGCCATATGTTCATTTGGAAATGCTTTCATGAAGAGTGGGATTTTCAATCAAAATGTCGCCACCTGAAGATGGAGGGTGAAAAGAACTGAGAAAAATCTTTGGTATATTTAGCTTTCCGTATGCTTGGAGAAGTTGTGTCTTGTGCAATGAATAATCCTTAAAACAGACACAGGAAGACACTGACATCTGTTCATTTGTATGCTGAGTCTTAAGATGTCTATGTTGTCTGTCAAAGCATAGACAGTTTAGCAGAAAATTCAAAGAGCTTTATAACCCTTTTTACCATGAGCTTTTTGTAGTTCTCATGGACCAATGAGTATGTCCATCATCAGCAACAACATAAAAAGTATAGTGTTCATTTATTTCTATGTATGCATATGATTGCATGTCAGTGAATAAAATAATTAATAATGTAGAAATCTATCTTTAAAAAAGTCCTGAAGAAGCTAAAGGAATGAGAAAGGAGTATGGAATGTTAGGATGATTTTTTGAAGGACTTATGGGATAACATGAAAAAGATTAACAAAGTTTGTGACAGTGACGAGAGGTTATTTTCTACATTGATGGAAAGAAGAACCATAGTGGTAAAATTATGGATTCATCAAATAATAAAAGTGGAAGATATTTTCTATATTGGAAAAATGCAGTAAAATTTCATTAAAATCCTCATTCTTATTGAGTGATTTTTTCATACTTAAAGAAACTGAGACAGAACAATTAAAGTGTCTCCAGGTATTAGGGTGACTTAAGGAGTTTAACCACTCGAGGTTATATGTAATTCTTTCACCTCCTGAAAGTACCTTTCCATTTGTTTGCACAGATGGAGGGGAAGTATCAAAAAAAATCATCCAATCATACCTAGCCCCTAAACCAAATAAATTATATGGGAGGAAAGAGACTTCTTTCTTTGTGGAAGTGGGAAGAGGAGACTGTGGGTGACAATATCAATGGTACTATCAGAAATGGTCGATAAGTTGATTGGTTTTCCTGAAATTTTTTTTCTTTTACCTTTTATGTGTTTGTTATTAATGATAATTCTCTAAGTATGAGAGGGGTTGGTATATAGTTGGAAATAAAAGTTATATAAAATATATTATAAAGCTATAAAAAGGATAAACATATAAAGTATAGTAGACAACCAGGATATCTCAACAGCAAGGTGTTTCTTCCCCTTGATCAATTGGCCTATGCTTACTCATAATTAAATGTACTACTACAAGGATAAGAGTTTATAAGATCACATGGTACACAGAACTTTCATTACTATTAATATTGCATTATTATGTACTGCGTATATGTTGGTAAAACACTTAAGAGTAGTCATTACCTCTTAATTTTCCACCTTTTAAAGTATAGGATATGTAGGAGGGAGAAAGAGACATAGAGAAGGAAAAAGAAAGATAGAGGCAGACACAGAGGGGAGACAAAGAAACAGAAGAAAAGAAAGAAGGTAGCAAGGAAGGAAGGAAGGAAGGAAGGAAGGAAGGAAGGAAGGAAGGAAGGAATGAGGAAGAGGGGAGGAAAGGAAGAAGGGACTAAAGGGAGAAAAGGAGGGAAGGAAGGAAGGAAAGAAAGAAAGAAGGAAGGAAAGTTCGGAAAAGGAAAACAAGAAAAAAACAAAATAGTTTGAGATTCCTTTATTTAAAATGCTAAGTAAATAAGTGCCTTATGTAAAATGTTATGTCTAGGTATATGTAATTTTCAGTCTTAGGGGACTTGAGAAGCAACCACATCTTCACAGACTTTGACAGTGGTATTTGACAAGATAAGAAATAAAATACTAAAGTTATCTCACATCTGAAAACAAAAATGGGAATAGAGCAGATGTCATTTTGTAAATGGAGAATAAAAAGGTTTCCTGTTTGTCAAAATGCAAAGTTTAGAATAATTTCCTTCCATTAGGAGTTGGGTTTTAAATTATTCTAAAATGATGGGTAAATGGGGGCAACACAATTAAATTTATTAAAGTTTTTGGTAAGTAATTTACTGATACTATAGCTAATACATGTTTTATTGTAAGATACTACATTATGCAATTATGGGTAATCTTTTTCATTTTCTTGTATTTAACTTCTGCATCTTGATAAATGATTCAGCCAGTTTGGATCCTGGTTCTATTGCAAACAAGGAAGGATGGTATCTGGAATATAGAATGGTAGACTTGAATTGCTGAAGTATGCCTCTTCCTCGAGAAAGAAGGGCCCAAATTAATTGTCAACAGTGCCTGAAGAGAATTCATTAAAGCCATCAGCCGCATGTTGAAAGATCCCTGTTAGCCTTCCTGATTTCTGCTGCTCTCAGCAGCAATGGCCATTTAAAAGAAGAAGATAAAAGTTAGTGTTACCTGACTTTATACCTACAGGATGTCAGTTGATAATAGATGAATGTATCCTAAGCCTACATCTATGTTTTTTGACCTTGAAGATAAACTTTATCATGATATGTTTCCCTGGAATTGTCAGATTTTATCACATATTTGCAAAGAACAATACTACTTAGATCATTCCCTCTGAAATCAAAGGAAACAATCTTATAATTTTGACCTAGACCATAGTTTCATAGCATATACATCTTGTTGTGGTTGCTATTTATTTGTTTTCAGTGGTGTCCAACTCATCATGATCCTATTTGGGGTTTTCTTGGTAAAGATATAGGAGTGGTTTGCCATTTCCTTGTCCAGTTCATTTTCTAGATGAAGAAACTGAGGCAAACAAGGTAAAGTATTTTGTCCAGGATGACACAACTAGTGAGTGTTTGAGTCTGGCTTTTCTTCCAGACCCAGCCCTCTATCCCCAGTGCCACCTGTAAACTCTCTTAATTCATACAACAAATAATTAAAGGTAACCTATTTTGGATGTTGTGTAGAAGAAAATTCCTTCTAAACTTAATTTACTTAATTAACTTAATAAACTTACTTATGTAAACTTACCTAAGATATTTCCCCTTCCTTGACCTCAGTTTCTGCAGTTTTAAAATGAGAAAGTTGAATTAGTTGAATTATTTTTGGGGGGATCTCTTCTAATCTAAATCCTATGATTATTTCACTATATCCTTTTTAGATAGCATTCCATCGACAACTCAGGTACATTCACCTCCATCAGCCCTTTCCTTATCTCCCCAGTCAGTATTAACCTCAACTTTCTGAAATAACTTTATTTTTGCATATGCTTAATATATACTTGTGTACAAGTTGTATCAAGGTACAAGTCTTTCTTTTACTTGTTTATGTAGTGTGATCCTCTAGGATAAGGATCATTTTATTTGGACTTTTATTTCCTCAATGCCTTCTTTGGATGCTTGGCACATTGTGGTGCCTAATAAATGTTTGATGAATTACATTTAATTTGATTGAACAAAAGAAGAAAACTGATCTCTTAATATAATTCTTTAGGAAATAGCCTCTTTTCTCAGATGCAAATTGTCATTCGTCCAAGATCATCTACTATTGCTGAACCAGCCTTCTCCAGCAAAGGCTGCATTTTAATAACAGGCTACATTCACCTATTTGCATCTGCATAAGAAATTTATGTATACACATGCATTTATTGATTGGGGAAGATTCAAGGACATGCTAATATGAAAAAGATACAAAAGAAAAGCCAATGTTTCCCTCTAATATTATATCGAGAATAGCCTATACAGGAAATTCTAAAATTGCTCTGTGTCTTTTGATGCTACAATTACTATCTTATCGTTGCCTCTCTTTATGCTCTTACTTGACATTCTAGAGTTATGTGAGCTCATTAATTTCCAATAACAAGGTAACATCTAAACACTGTGCTTCTTTCAGGCTGTGTCTTCACAACCAAACATATCACAGGGACAAAGCAATTACTTAGTTATTTCAGGGATTACAGTTAATGCAGGAAACTAGCCCCATAAATTGTGCAATGGTAATTTAAGGAGATGAAGGTAAAAATGGCTGGCCTGCCCTTGCTCATAGTGTAGAGAATATACTGTGTTTAGAAGTCTGAGCCCAGGAATGAAAATTTACTCCATATATTAGGTTGTAGGATGCATAAGTGGTTATATATTTTTCATTGCATATCTTCCAGCAGTGGATAGAATGCTAAACTTCTAATTAGGAAGACCCCTCTTCCTGAGTTCAAATCTGGCCTCTGATACTTACTAGATATGTGACCCTAGGCAAATTACTTAACCCTTTTTGCCTCAGTTTCTCATCTATAAAATGAGTTGAGGGGCGGCCAGGTAGCACAGCGAGTAAGAGCACCGGCTCCAGTGTTGAGAAGACCTGGAGATCGAATCCTGGGCTCAGACACTTAGCACCCACCCAGAAACACCTGGCCGTGTAACCTTGAGCAAGTTACTTAACCCCAATTGCTTAGGGGCAGCCAGGTGGCTCAGCGAGTAAGAGCACCAGCTCCAGTGTTGGGACGACCTGGAGATCAAATCCCGGGCTCAGACACTCAGCACCACACCCAGAAATAACTGGCCGTGTAAACTTAAGCAAGTTACTTAACCCCGATTGCTTAAAAAGAAAAAAATAAAATAAAATGAGTTGGAGAAGAAAATGGCAAACTACTGTAGTATCTTTGCCAAGAGAACCCTAAAAGGAGTCACAAAGAGTCAGATATATCTAAAAATAAAAGTACTGAATAATAACACCTATATTTCGGGAATAATGATAAGTGCTGAAGATAACAATACAAAACCAAATACAGATCCTGTCCTTAAGCTTATAATCTAGTAGGGGAGATAATACTCACTGGGAAGTGGTCATTAGAAAGGAAAAATTTGTTTAGGGAAATTCCTGGGATGGCTAGGGGAAATAAATTGATTCACGCATTGAGGAAAATGCAAGATTTGAATTGATCATGGTTCATGGATTGAGAAGCAGAATGGGAGGTTAGATTAAAGAGAGGAATGATCCAACTGACTGAACTCTGTGCTCCTTATGATCACTTTCATCAAATCATACTTAATTATCAAAGCATAGTGGGATTGTATTTAACAATCAAAGGATAAGTGCAAAAAAAAAAAAAAAAGGATTTATCTGTTGAGTGTCCAGAGGATTGGGTTGTTTTCTATGGTGAGTATCAGCAGGTAGATAGACGGTAAGAACATAATAATCCTTTTCGGAGCCTACTGAATTCCAAAAGGACTGGAATAGAGATCTGGCATTCCTACAGTTTAGCATGGAAAGATAAGCACACACACAGTTTATATCTCTTCGAGATACAAAGTTTTATCAACTCCCCCGCTTGCTTGCTTTCCCTATTTAATCCTGTGTTCTAGTGCTTCCTCAGCTGCCTTTAGAAACAATCTCTACTTGCTGGGGCTGTGCTTCATGAGAAGAACAGAATTGCAATAGCAAAAAGGAAATATGAGATGTGCAGATCTGCCAACATCTCCATCCCAAATGTTCAAATGAACACTTTGTGCCCAACCTGTGGCAGAGCCTGCTGAGTTTGTCCTGGATTAATTAGCCACAATCAAAAACACTGCACCTTGACCCTAACATAGTGATGACATCACTCCTTTTTGAGTGCAAAGGATGAGCAACAACAGAACTTTGGTAGGGAGGAGGAACGTGTGTGGATAGTCTTTCATTGAAGCCTAGGAATAGATTTTGAAACTGACCAGATAGAGAAAATAATTTATATTGAATCAGTATAAAATACTCTCAGCTAGTCCTTTCTGAATAATACCCAAAAAAACCTGGGAATCAACATATATGAAAGACATTTTCTTCACCTCAGTGCTGTCCAGAGACTGGCTGCACCAGAGACCAAGTGATTCTCAGAAACAGAAAAACCAAAAGAGAAACAGAAGAATGATCCTTTCTGTCTTATCTCCTCTTCATGTACTCTATGTTCCAAAACAGAAAGCTCTCTTCCAGGCAATCATACACTAAAATTTCATCCCTCTGTGCTTTCCCTCAGCCTTTTTATTTTACTAAAACACGTTCTTTCTCTATCTTCATATTTGCCTGTTGAAAAACTATCTGTACTTTCTAGACCAAGTTAAATGTCACTTTCTCTAGGACACTTTCCTCCTTAGGACACACATAATATTTTGTTTTGCCAGTCTCCAAGGCAATTACCATGTATCTATTCATGTTTCTTGGTGTCTTATTAGTATCCTACTATAGTCTAACTCTTTAAGGACAGGGGACTAGCTATAGGGAAGAACTAAATTCTGTATATTACCCTAGTTTTATCACAGTGCTTTGTTACATATTCAAACTTCACAAATAGTTGTTGATCAGCAGATTGAGTACATGCAGAAGGCCACATTTTTTTTTTTGGCCAGAGGGAACAATCTGCCTCTTTAGCAGTAGTTAGGATTATTAATGAATCATTTCAATGACAAATAAAAAAATAATCTACATTAGATCTCAATAATTTGATGATTTTTTTATTTGATATTTTGCATTTATTTTGTATATATTTTGAAATTTTATTTTGTATTTATAAATATTATGTACTCATACCACTACATTCCAGAAAAATTCCTACCTTTCTTGACCCAACTTGAATGACCGCATAAGGGCTAGTGGCTTGCACCATTGCCAGTCTTTTACCTGATATTCTGTTTGTCCATAGTTAATTGCTCTCAGGTTACTTGAGGTCTCAATAAGGGAAGCAAACTCTCTAATTCTTATATCCATTGGCTTCTTAGGACCATCAGGTTATCCTGAAGATCATTCTATATATTTTTTACTGTAAAGCTTCCTCACAAGGTTATCAGTAAAAAGGTACTCAATTTACAACTGTGAATTTTGTATAGAACATATAGTTTATTCCCATATACCTTCCCCCAAAAAATATTGCTAAGCATAAAGGAACAATAGTATTTATCATAGTATGATTAATTTATGACTACTAGAATAATCCCAATTTTGGACATATATAGTTTTTTTTTTCAAGATTCCTAATGAACTAGTTTGTATTTTAACTTCACTGAGTACCATATGATCAAACCCCAAGTTTAATCTTCTTTGGTATTTACTGTCACTTAGTGGTAACCCATTCCTTACTGCCAATCTGCTCCAACTTCTGTAACAACTACAACCATTCTTTTTTTTTTTTTTAAAGCAATTGGAGTTAAGTAACTTGCTCAAGGTTACACAGCCAGTTATTTTGTGTGGGTGCCAAGTGTCTGAGGCCAGAACCGATACTGGGTCTCCAGATGCTCTCTTACTCACTCACTGTGCCACCTGGCCGCCCCAACTACAACCATTCTGATAGCCTTTGGTGCCAGCTTCTGCCACTGCTTAGGTGCTGGTTCTCTTTCTGCTGTTCAGATGCTGGGAACTGACCACAGACTTCCTGCACTTTCAAGTTCACAAGGTTACCTTGTAAAGGAAAGGAAACACACAATGAGGTCATTCATATACAAAATATTTCCACATTCCTAGAGTAAGTTGTGACCTGAACCTGATGTCATTTTGCTGGGAATGGGAAGACATGTCCCTCTCCACCTCTTACAAGTATCACATCTTTTAGAAGGCTTCATGCTCAAAGTAAGTGACAAAACTGAAACCTCTTCTTTTATAAGAAATATAACATCATCTCCTTTCTGCTTTTGAGGGGTGGGAAAATGACAAAGAAACCATTAGTACTTGACTACTTACATTATAAAACCACAAAAAGTGCTATTTATGCTGGGTCAAGACCTAAATAGGAGCATCCAGGAAACCTGTTATCACCAGAAGCCTAAGAACTTTTGCCCTTTGAGCCCCTAAGAGTTTGCAAGGGACTTCTGGGTGCATGTTCCTTAGGATGGCCTCTGTAGCTTCAATCAGCTTCTATACAGTATAACAAAATTGTAAAGGGATATGTTGGCTAAAGGAAAACTTAGGGACCGTATAGTCCAACTCCCTCATTAAAAAGCAAACACGGAAATGGAGGCCCAGACAACCTAAGTAATTTATATAGCATCCCAAGGAAAATAATAGAAATAAGATTTGAACTCCGATCTTTCTTGACTACAAATTCAGTCCTTTACCAAATTTATTAAACAATTATTTTCCTTTTCCTTTCCCTTTTCCTCTCTTCTCCTCTCCTTTTCTTTCCTCTTTTTCTTCTTTTCAATTGCATAGAAATATATAGCATTCCACTGATCTAACCATGCAAAGTCTGTTTTAGCACAATAGAATTAGCTAGTGCAACCTTCTAACCCATGAAGGAATCCCCTCTGTCATTCCAATAAAAGAACTGTCCAGCCTTTGTCTGGACACTTCTAGTGACAAGGAGCTCACATCTATTCTATTGTTGTACTGTTCTAATTAGTGAAAATGTTGTCTTATATTAAGCAGAAATCTGTCTCTTTTAAAATTCCTTTCCTTGGTCCTAGTGATGGGGTGCTTGGTATCTATGTCTGTAATATCAGTCTGTAATATAAGTTTGTAACATCAGTTTGTAAGATAAATTTGCAAAGCCAGTCTGTAAAATCACATTTCCTCCTCCCCAGCCTCAGAGTATTAACTCTGCCCCTTCCCCTTGCCAGCACTCTGCCCGTCAACAACTCATGAACTGTTTATTTCTGCTTGGAACAATAACAAGCTACACCTATGAATCCTTCACTAAACCATCTACATAAACATTTTAGCTTAGAAAAATGTTATCTCCCCTTAGTATAATGGCCAGCTGCACCTATGAATCCTTCAATGCACTATCTATAGGTTAACTCCGTAGCCAATTATACATATACTGAGTCTCTGTTAGCCTTGGTTCCCAACATGCATCTTGTCAAACATGACACTAATGGGTGGCAGACTAGGCATTTCTCAGTCAGCCCTGACTGCTATTTGACTTAGTGACATTTCAAGCCTAAAACCACACCTCCAGGTAGGGTACCCCGCCCCTTCCCGCTTGGGCTCTTTCCCAGTGAATTATGGGCAATGAGCCTATGCAGTTGATATTAAAAGTGCGTGTTCCTTCAAGCAATGACCACTCCTTAACTCCTCCCTAATCCCACCCTTACTCACATAGTTAGCATAATTGACACCTGATTTACTGGCATGACCCCTTAAAAACTATACCTATAACTTCTTTAAGTTTGCAGGTTCCCTAAGAACCCTTGCCCACTGTAAAGCATAACATTAAACTTTTACAATCCTAACTTCAAAGTTTGCTTGTGCCTAGTGAATTCCTTCCAGACTCCAAACTCAGGGACTCTGTTCATTGATCAGTCCCTGTATAACCTATTGCCATTCCCCCCATCACTAGTTTTGCTCTTTATAGTTACATAGAAAAACACTAATCTCTCTTTCAATGAGCAATTTGTATCTCTCTTGAAATGATTTTAAACAGGAAAAAAAAAGAAAAAACCCTCTGTTACTGAAATGTATAAATAATGTTTGAGGACAAAAAGATGCACTTAATTATGCTATAAGTTAATAAATGTGACTGCTTATTTAAACTTCTGCCCCAGGGCTATAATGACTATACAATCACTTTTTCCTAGTCATTCAAATTCTCGGATCTAGAAATTGTCTAAGTACAAATAGGACATTGAATGTAGAGGGGGAGGGGGGAATTTTAGGTCTGGTGACAAAACACCTTTTTCTGGTAAAAGTTTCTACATTTTTTAGAATTATGAACTGACACTTCTGGACTACAGGCAATGCCTCAGACAGAAAACAAGAAAATAACAATGATTTCTCAGACCTATGTAGTCATTTTTCTTCCTTTAGAGGAGATCCACCCCTCACTATTCAAAACTGTATATTCTTTGGATTTCCATATCTAAACCTGTCTAGATTTTTAAACTTTATTTCTTTTTTTATCAACTTTATTTCTTTTTTGATAACTGTATTATAATATAGTTTAATCCTATCTACTTTATTTATATACATAAATTTATTTATTCTGAGAAAGGGTGTATAGGTTTCAATCCCACAAAGGATTCCATCACACACGAAAAAGTTTAAGAATTCCAATTTTAGATATATTAGTCCATCATTGAGAGAAGTGTGAATCACTAAAATTATAAACTAATTTGAAATTATGTAAATAAAGTGTTTAAAATGTCCATAGTCTTTGACCCAGAGAATTTGCTACAAAGCATATATTCAATGAAGATCATCTATAAAAAGAATTTCCCCATATACACTAAAATATAGCAAAATTTTTTTGTGGTAGTAAAGAACTGGAAACAAAGTTGATGCTCAAGTAAACTGGTTAAACCAATTGTCATAAGTGAATGTAATTGAATAGTACTGTGCTATAAGCAACAATGAATATTCTACATAAGTAAGAAAGAATTTGTATGAATTCTTGCCTCATGAAATAAGGAGCATCAAAAACTCAATATACACAATATTACAACAATATAAATGGAAAGAAGATATCACCTCAAAATAATTAAAATTAGTTTTTTAAAATTACACATAATAAGCATAGCCCCAAAGAACAGATACAATAAGACAGATTTCCCCACACTCCTTAGGAAAGGTGGGAATTTTATGGAGGTGGGGAATATGCTATGTATTTTCAAACTTTTATAATGTGTTAATTGATTTTGCTGATTTTTTCCCCTCATCTTCCTCTATGTCTTAAAATATGTTATTTCTTATATTGGACAGAACTATGAAAAAGGGAGAAGTAAAGGTCTTGGGAAAACTTCAATTGTTATAAGAACAAAAAATTTCAATAATATTTTTAATAAAATTATGCTCTGCTCTAGATGAAGCTTATAAATTTCCTTTCCCTGTCCAGGGCTTCTTTCCCTGTCCACAAAGTTTTCAACAATGAACAATCCTTTAGTAACTCAAGCATTCAATCATCTCAATTATTCGATCATCCTTAAGGAGGTTTACCTCATCACTGGACACAAAGTATAATAGTCAAAGTTCTACACTCATGGGCACACTGAATTACAAATCAGTCACTTATTTAGTCATCAGTCACTAAGTACAATCATTTAGTCAATCAATCATTCAATCAACTAATCATTCAATCATCCTTCATCATTCACTATTCAATCATAAGAAAATACACACACTCTCCACCCCTAGGCCATTAGTAAATTACAATTTCTCAGTCAGTACACAGTATCCAAGTAAAGCCTTCCTTCAGCTTTACTCAGGGTGGTCTCAGATTCCCTGGATCCCCTTCCATGGTCCCAGATCCTACCTGAATTCACCAAACTGTCACCTGGGTTCAAAGACAGATAGCTCCCATGTCCTTGTCCAGCTCTCTGTGAAGTTCCTGCTCCACATTGGAGCTCACAGTGTCCAGTCCATCTCAAATCCTTCATAGTCTCTGTTCCTGGTAAGATAAGGCTTAACAAACCTACCAACAGGTTCATACAAAGTACTAGCATCACAGTCATCATTCCTCAGTCTTTAGCAGCTCCAGCTGGCCCTCAGAAATCCTCAACAGGCTCAGCAGCTCAAGCTGGCCGTCAGACTCAGCAGAAGTTTCAGCTAGTTCCCAGAATCAAAATCACTTCATCCAGTTCTCCAAATCAAAATCATTCTCTCCAGCCTTCAGAGGCCTTTCTTCTTCAGCCTCCCAGGTGGAAGCAGATTCTCCTTCCACAAAGCCTGCTCCAAGAAGGTCTGACTCTTCCTCTCTGGGTTTTTCCTTATATATGGATGGCATCAGCTGCTTCCTGTTTCAGCCAACCCCTTCCTGTTATGTCAGCAACAGGGATTCATACCTTCTGTTTCTTTAACAGAGGCTTAATTAATTACTAAGTGCTAAGTACCTGTTACCTTTGCCAATACAAAGGGATCTTCAAATTCAAATTACATTACCATTACTAAGGGATGGCTTGGTCTCCTTCCTTCTTCTACCTCTAAAGGCTCTCAATACTACTCATTTTTCTTCTCCTGTTGCCATTTCATCCCCACACCTGTTATTGGTACAATTGAACCATCTGCAGACCATGGTGATGAGAAAGCAAAGTCAAAAATATATTAAGTAAATTTTAAGTGATGTGTCAAACATTGTGCTAAGGGCTGAGGCTACAGGTAAAAATAATACTTGCCTTCAAGGAGCTTACCATCTAGTGGGGAAAACAGCATGCCAACACCTATGTACAAACAAGATATAAAAAGGGTAAATTGGTGATAATCTCAGAGGGAAGGCACTATCCTTAAGAAAGACTGGGAAAGGACTTTCATAAGAAGTAGGATTTTAGCTGAAACTTGAAAGAAGTCAGGAAAGGGAGATGAGGAGAGAGAGCATTCTAGTAATGGAGGACAGTTAGTGAAAGTGCACAGAATCAGGAGATGCCATGTCTTGTGTAAGGAACAGTAATGAGACCAGTGCCATTTTATCATAGAATTTGTGGAGGAAAGAAAAGTGCTTGAGGACTAGAAAAGTAGGGAGCAGGCAGCTTATAGAGGACTTTAAAAGGCAAATGGGATTTTATATTGAGCCTCAAGGTAACAAAGATTCACTGGAGCTTACTGAATAAAGGGGTGACATGCTTATGTTTGTACTTTAGGAAGCTCACTTTTATAGCTGAGTGGAGGAGAGATGTGAGGCAGGGAGATCCACCAGCAGGTTACTGCAGTAGTCTAGGAGTGAGGTGATAAAGGTCTGCACCAGGATCTAACAGTTACAGAGAAGAGAGGGGGAAGTATACTGACCTACTTCAAAAGTAGAACAAACAGGGTTTAGATTAGATATGGAGAGAAAGCATGCCATGCCCCTCTGAATGTGTGGCTATTGAGGTCAAAAGCCTTAGCTGTCCCAGACTTTTTGCAATTCTAAACATTCCAAAGGAAGTTCAAACAAGATCTATACTCCCCTGTAAGGCAGAGCCTGGCCTGGGTATTGTAATTAAATGCCACACCTTAGTTCTTTGGAGTTGCTGCCAAATTCAAAGATAGTTGCAGTATTGTTAGAAAATTTTTCCCTGTCTTGATTTTATCTATCTACTCCCATTCCCACTTTTCTTAAGTCATCCAAACTCATTTTGGTATACTTTCAGTTAGTTCTGAGATTCTCTTAGTCCTTAGAATGATCAGTTTCCTCTAGTGACAAGGAAATATAGTCAAATGTGACTCAGTGGATATCATAAAAGATGGCTAATTATTATACTTAGTATGGATGTACATTTTCACATTTACATATTATGTAAGTATGAAAAAATTAATGCACCTTTTCCATAGTCTATAGCAAGGATTGTTTTTCCCCAATCATTGACAGGTCTGACAGTCATTTTTATTGGCAAAGTTGTTTGCGTTCTCCAGGCAGATGGCTTTCAAATGAATGACGTGCCACAGCCTTGAGACCATAAGTTATTTTGCCCAGTTTCAATCATTCATCCTCTGTCAGTTAAAATGCCCATCATCTTTTATATCTGTTTAATCCATACTGACACACTAGTGATAGAAAACAATATCTCTTGCCTTCAGGGAAAAGGAGGAAAGTAATTTGTAAGTGTCTAAATGACTATCAGTGACTTCGTGGTGGCAGACTAAAGGAACTCAGTGGTTTGGGGCAGACATAGATGAAACCAGAAGTGAAAAAAATATGATTTTCCTCTTCATTTTAAATTCATACATACTTTCCTGAAATTCTGGTAATTGTTTTTGTTTTCCTCCTCCTCCCTACTGCCTACCACCACTACTATATACATACATACATACATATATATATTTACATATATATATATATATATATATATACACACACACACATATTAGGTGAAATGACATTAGAGACTTCAGCTGAAAAAAAATTCTGACTATAAAATTTATATTTTGGGCAACTCTACTGAGAGATGTATAATATATTTTGATTATAAGATATTGCAAGGGCAGCTAGGTGACACAGTGAAATAGAGTGCTAGTCCTGGAGTGAGGAAAACTCATCTCCCCAAGTTCAAATCTGGTCTTAGACATTTACTAATTGTTTGACCCAGGGCACATTACTTGACCTTATTTGCCTTAGTTCTTTATCTATAAATGAACTGGAGAAGGAAATGACAAACCATTCTAGTATCTTTGCCAAGAAAACCACACATGGGGTCACAAATAGTCAGGCATGATTCAAAATGATTGAACAACAAAAATAATGTATTAATTTTAATTCCTTCGGTCAGGGTCACAGTAAGTCTATCATGGACATTTTAAGGCAAATCAAATGCTCTCTATTATGAATTAATTTTTATTTATACTGTGAAGTTGAATAACTTAAATCATGCCCCTAATATTTTGATAGGAAGTCTAAGTCTAGTTTTTGTTTTAAAGGGACAATCAATGGTTAAACACTACTTCATTATATTTTCCTTCTAGTGCATTTCCTGTAAAATTGCTGGTACAGTTCTTGACAGATCAATAAGATGTCCTGAGCCCAAATACCCAGAAAGCACAGATGGCTGACTCAACTGGGAAGGATACAGGTCAAGGACAAGAAAAGGATACAAAATGAAAGAGCATCTTTGTAACCAATGAAGTCAGTTCACAGTGAGACTCTTCTTCAGTCTTCTTCTTCTCAAGGCAGCAAAAAAAAACTTTTCAAAAGAGCAAGGTTAAAGATCTTTCCTGATCATCGGAGCAATGTCCACTCTCTCTGCAATTGCTTTTATCCCTGAATGTTGAAAGCTGCAATCAGCTGGGAGGATGATTCAGTAATAATCAAGACAGGGTGTACATGATGTCCCCCCTGTATTTTATAACTTTGTTTTTTTTCTCCTTCTTTCTAGTGAAAGTAAAAAACATAGTGAAATGCTAACTGTTCTCAGTGCCTTAGGAGGATGTATCTCAATGGGAGTTGCAGCAGGTTCTGGCCATG
This sequence comes from Petaurus breviceps papuanus, assembly GCF_028583685.1. Taxonomy (NCBI): domain Eukaryota; kingdom Metazoa; phylum Chordata; class Mammalia; order Diprotodontia; family Petauridae; genus Petaurus; species Petaurus breviceps. The sequence continues at coordinate 4,160,609 of NW_027187308.1, read as the reverse complement.
GTCCACCATCACGATTCATGAGGATGCTCTTCTTGGGTAGCGGAAGAAGCATAGCCTAACATTCCTGAGTGAAATGGAATGAGTGATTAAATCCCTTTTCAACATTAAGATTCACAAAAGTGGAACCCAGGGTGTTTTCTCTTGTCTTGGTCATTATCTGAGACTCCTTGACTTTACAATGTGAGACACAGAAATAATTTAGAAGAAACCAAGATATATAGAAAGTTTGTAAAATGGTAGACATGGGAATTACTAAGCACCTATGAGCATTTAGCAACACATATTTATCAACATATTACATAGATACATCTTACATCTAAAGACCTTCCATCATGTGGAATTAAATTAAATTCTTCACATAGCCAAATGTAATCCTTATGCCAGGGTTACTTGATATAAAAAGATACAGTCCTTGGGGTAGCATGATTATTTTTTCTACTCAAACTGAAACTCAGAAGCTTAGAAGGAAAAATGTTCCTCTTGGACAGGTGGAAATGCTATACTTTTTAATATAGCTAAACATATAACTTTAAAAAAATTTGCTGGTATCTTCTGTTTCTCCATCACTTTACTTTACAGATAGATATCTGCCTTCTTCCTGACTTATAGAGTTGACCCTTGTAATGAAAAATAAAGGAATGATGAAAAGTGGACCAGGAAAATTAATAAATATATTGACTGTCTGATAACATGTATGATATGTCAAACTCACAGTTCCTGACCTTTTCAGTGGAAGGTATGAGGTGTATTTTTTCACCTCTCCTTTGGGGATAACATTGGTCATTATATTGTCACATACAGTTTTTTATTGTTGTTTTTATTTTCTTTTATTTGAATTATTATATCATCTTGATTATTTTATTTTATATTAGTTCATATAAACTTTCTTACACTTTTCTAAACTTTTCATATTTGTCATTTTTGTAATATAGTAGTAATAGTCATAGTTTTAATTGTAATCATTGTTGTAATTTTAGTCATAGTGGAATTATAGCAAACATTTATATAATATCTACTATATGCCAGGCACTGTAATAAGAGTTTTACAATTGTGTGAGTCATTTCATTCATGTCTTACTCTTCATGACCCCATTTTAGGTTTTCTTGGCAACAGTACTGGAGTGGTTTACCATTCCCTTCTTCAACTCATTTTACAGATGAGAAACTGAAGGAAATGGGGTCAAGTGACTTGTCCAAGGTCACATAATTAGTAAGGGTCTGAGGCCTGATTTGAATTCAGGAAGATGAGTCTTCCTGACTTTAGGGTTGGCAATCTATCTACTGTGCCACCTAGCTGCCCTACTTTATAATTACTATCTCCTTTGATCCTGACTTTAGCCTTGGAAGGTAGGTGCCATTCTTCTCCCCATTTTACAGATGAGGAAACTGAGGCAAACAGAGGTGAAGCATTTTCCCCAGGGCTATACAGTGTGTTTCTGAGGCCAAATTTGAACTCAGGTCTTCTTGACTCCAGGCCTAGGACCCCATATACTGTGCCTTCACTTACCACAATTTGCTTAGCCATTCCCCAGTACTTGTGCACCTGCTACTTTGTTTCCAATTCTTTGCTACCACACTCCTGTGAATATTTTGCATCTGATATCATTCTTTCCATCTTATCTCTTTGGAGTATGCAACTAGAAGTAAAAGAATAAGTTAAATAATTATTTGAACATTCCTTTCTATAAACTCTCTTAGCAACTGACTTGGTCCCACACTAGTAGGATTGGCACCCTAGGGTAACTAATAATATATTCCAAGATCCCTGCTAGTAGTCTTGAGGGTCTCACTTGAAGGGGTATGACTTCCCCAGGCAACTGCAGTACTTCAGAGATACAGCTTACATCTAGAGCTAGAAGGACCATTGGAGGTTATCTAGTGCAAACCCTCTCATTTTACAGATAAATCAACTGTGTTCATTTCACACAGGGAGCAAGTATTAGCAGAAGTATTAGAACCCAATTCCTTTTTCTCTAAAGTGGATGTAGTTTTGACTTTTCCCATTCCTGCCTTCACTTTCTTCCCATCCCTCTATCTGATTTCTCAGCAGAATTATTCTCCGATTCCTTCGACTGGCCCACCAAGCTCACCCACCACTCAAGCATAATGTCTCAAGGTCAGGATAAGTATTTGAAAGGTTTCTTGGTGATAGGAACCTAATGCAGCAAATGTATAAAAAAGCAGGGGGGGGGGAATCTACAAAATGATAAAAAAAAAATCTAACCCTACAAAATAATAAAAAGTAATAAAATAAAATCTACAAAATAACAAAAATTCTGTTATTATTTTTATGTGTCACACATGACAACACTTTTCTGTTTTGATCATAGGATAGTAAAAGAAGTAATACCTTGTCTCTCTCAAACCCCGTGACCTTCAAGCATAGCGCCCTCAAATTCAAGACGCCAAAGGCTACTTCCATCTCTTAAGGATACAAAATGCATGTCGCTTCTTGGTCATTGATCTATATACTCAAAAAGCTCCTTAGGGTTAATTTAATCCAGTCCTGTTCTCCGTCTCCATCCATTTTTTTTTTTAATGAAGAAACCAAGGCATAGATTAGTTGTGATTTTCTCAGTGTTACCCAGTTGTTAAGTGGCAGAGACAGAACGAGACCTGAAGCAAGTTTACTGACTTGCCCTATAATCGAATTTCAGGATCACAGAATATCAGCACAGTAAGGACCTTAGCCACCTACTCATTTTTCCACTATAGTATTCCAACCTGACCTTGGATCAGAACTTAAGAGTCTTGACATTTTATTCGTGAATTGCCACTGATATATAGGGATTTGGGGGCAATTCATGTGACCTTTAAATTCAGGATAGTAATACCTTTTCTCTCTCTAACCCCATGATGATTTATGTATTTGACTTAACTAAAAGAAATCCAAGTATATAAAATAATTTTTCACCGAAAAATAAATTCCATATGTACATTATAATTTTAATTTTTATCTGAATATAGAAATATCTTGAGTGGGACCTAGTTTTCCTGTGATTAAAAAAAGTTATTATTTGTGACAGATAATTAAAAATACTAACAGAATAAAAGTTAGCCTTGGCTCTTTTTATTACTGTATATTTTTTTCCTTTTTTTTTTTTTTACATATGCTCTATAAGGTTTCTATAACTAAGAAACCTTGCAAATAAACATATTTTCCTACTGGTATATTTGCTATTTGCTAGTAATATCAAATAACACACATCTGACAATGTCACTCCTCAACTCAATACACTCCAATGACTCCCTGTACTCTGGATAAAAGATGATTTCCACTTTACCCAAATAACTGTATCTGAGTACCTCTGAGCCTAGTTTTAAAACTCCAGCTTTCATGCTTTTGCATAGGCTTTCCTTCATGCGTAGGAGTTACTACTTCTCCACGACCCCCTCTTAGAATCAGTAGCTTCCTTCAAGGCTCCCCTCAGGTATCATATCCTAAGACAAGCCTATCTTAAATCCCAAGGGTTAGTATTTCTGCCCTGCTCTCTCCTTTATTGACCGCATTGATTGTGGAAATGTTTATTTGTGCAGTTTGTAGAATGTAAAATCCTTGAAGGAAGGCATCCTCCATTTTGTTTTTATAGCCCCAGTGTTTCTCCAACTAAACTCTGTTTTTTGTTCTATCTGAACCTAAAATTTCATTAGTGCAGGAAACTCCAGTAGGACACATTGTCTACCATTACTGACTAGATCTTATCTTCTAAGATAGGTGCCTGGGGGCACTGAGCCTTGAGGCCTGGGTGTAGTTAAATGACTTGTAATCAGAAGCCAATCTGAGTGACCTGCAGAACCTGGAAGTAACTTTTCTTAAAGAGTCCAGTTCTTTACTCATTTAAAGGATAAACCATCTTAGTATTAAGTTTTAAGTAGATCCCAGGGGCTGCATTCAGGAATTTCTAAGTTTAAATTCTGCCTCAGACCCTAACTAGATGCATGACCCCAGTTAAGTTACTCAAGTTCTCTCAACTCCAGTTTCACCATCTCTAAAATGAGGACAACAAGAGCATCTACCTCCTAAAGTTGTTCACTCATTGAGTCACACCTGACACTTCATGATCCTCTGGACCATAGCACACCATTGCTATCCCTGGGTTTTCTTTTTTTTTTTAATTTTATTTTTAAATTTTAAACTTAAATACAATGTAAGAAAAGAAAAAGGAAATAAACTTAAACACTAGAACTAAAATAATACAAAATAAGGAAAGAAAAAAAAAGCATTAACATGTGCACAGCCAAATGTGAAAGAGGATTCAAATATATAGCAATAAATTCTTATTCCAAGAAAGTCTATATAACATATATCTATATATCTATATAATATTTAAATATAATAAATACTGTGCATTTGATATGTCTATATACATACATTTATACATACACATACATACAAAAATATACTTATACATACATACATATACTTACACATACATACACATATATTTCTAATCATACTTATATATAGACATATACATCCATATGCATCTATGTAAGATCATACTATATTTATTTTTCTTCTGTTTCTCTGAGGGTAGATAACCTCTTCCCTCATAAATCTGCGTTTTTCCATATTTTTCCAAGTCTACCAACTCATCATTTCCTATACCATAGCAGTATTCCAACCTTACACTCTCTAGTTATTTTGATTGGTCCAAAATAACATCGATGAACATTGAAGACACGTAGTATAGTTTCCTTATTTTTGTCTTTTAATTAAATCTATTTTAGTCTTAATTCTGTCCAAGATCATGACAACCACCCTTGCGCCTTTTTTCCCTAACAAATTCTACTGCATCTTTATTTTAGATTTGTGTGTATCTCTTATTTCCTATCTCTCCTGACTCCTATGCTTTACTTCTACCCGCTACCTTGCCCTCCTATTACTTAACTAGCCTCCCCTCTCCAATACACGGGTCTCTCTTAGCAAAGTGTTTTTTTCCATTTTCTTCTCCAGTGGATTAAGACAAACAGAGGTTAAGTGACTTGCCCATGGGTCACACAGCTATTAAGTGTCTGAGGCCTTATTTGAACTCAGTCCTTCCTTACTCCAGGCTCAGTGCTCTATCCATTGAGCTATCTAGCTGCCCATGGGTTGTTGTAAGGATCAAATAGCATGACAAACTTTAAAATATTTTATAACTATTATTATTAATTTTATTAATATCATCATCAGAATTAAATACATAGGAACATTTAAAAAATGGTTCTTTGACTATGCCTACAGAGTTTAGGTTTTTTTTTTACCAGAAATAACATTATTTGTGGTGAAATTTTATATATAAGCAGAACAGAGATACAAAATCCAGGAAAAGGGACTGGGGAATAAAGAAAGTTATTTTGCCACCTATAGTTAGGAAATCCTCTGCTAGTGCTTCCTTGAAAACAAACAAGACAAGATCTGCAAGTTTACTGTTGAGTGTTGTTGAGGACTGGTAACTGATTAGCTAGGACAGGTGAGAGAAAAGAAACCATTAGAACTGTACAGTCTAATAGAGTAGGAACATTCAGGTGAAATAAACACATGTATTTTTCCTAGGAGCTTCAGGACTTTGAGTTTGTAGGTATTTTTATTTTATTATATATGTATATATATATATATATATATATATGTGTATATATATATAATTTTTGCCAGAGGCAGGGGAAGGAGAAGAGGTTGGTTAGAGAGGTGGTGGTTTTCAGGATGTCTACAATTAAGGAGACATACTGCTAAGAGAGGTACCATACTAAAGACCAGGGATGTGCCATCATGAGCTGAACTTTTTCACTGACAGCTACATGATACAGTCATACATTGAGAACTGAAAGTGACTTTAGGGGCCAAGTCCAGCACTCTCCTCTTATAGGTGATGCAGCAGAGGTTGAGACAAGTTAACCTAGATACCATAGAACTGAAGAATTGTTAAGAACTTTAAAGACATTTCAATATACATCCTTAATTTTTGACCATTAGGCCCAAAGCAGTGAAGCTTATTATTTGGGTTCCTGCAGGTGAGTGAGAACTAGACCAAGATTTATAGACTCCACTCTGTTATTCTGACTCATCCACACTGCCCTCTCTTTAAAGCATGGCCAGAATAGAAGGTGTAAGGGTCAAGGAAAGGGTCCAAATCCCCAGCCTCTTTCTTCTTCTGACACCATCAAATAGAAGGACCCTGGGGATTCAATATCTAAGATGGTTTAGAATTAACATGGAGTCATTGCCATTGAAATGCTATGGGTTTTTGTGTGTAGCAAAGAACAAATCCTTTTGATAATCTGGTAGAGATAGGAATTAGCTAGAGTGGATACAGGTAAGGGAGCTCAAATGGTAAGGACTTGCAGAGAGAAGGGCCTGAGAAGCCCATAGACTACATAAGGGGAAAAGTTTAGGGGGAAGAGGCTTCTAAGATTCAGAGATTTCTGGGGATAGGGTCTGTCACGGAGGCTTTACAGGACTGACTAAGAATGTCTGGGTAGTTTGAGGATATATTTTCGATGAAGTCTCATTCCCAGCTTTGTCAGAAAGCACAGGGCCACATCATCCACTTTGGCTGAATATCACTGAAATAGAAGACTTGGCCAACAGTTGGAGATGCCTGAGGCATTGGCTCTGAAATACATTTGATAGATTGTGTCCCCTGGCTCAAATAGAGATTCATGACCAGAGAGGCAAATGCAACAGGGAGACTTTAGATAATTAACCAAGCAGAGTGAGAGGAAGCCTTTGCCATAAATCTTTGAACTAGACTCTGCTGGGTTGGTTCAAGCCAAGATAAGTCAAATGCTTCCATATTTTGTATACTTTCAGTATAGGAGCAGCAATAATAATAACAATATTAATTAGAATTTTTATAGTACTTGACTTTTTGCAAAGCACATTCTATATGTTATCTAGTTAGATGCTCACAACAATGCAGTCAGATATGTGCTATTATTTACAGATGGGAAAATGAGAATAAGAAAGATCAAGTGACTTTCCCAAGGTCACACAAATAACTAGAAATTGTCTGAAAAAGGAATTTAACAACATTTAATTTAATATAGAGGTTGCTCTCTAGAAGAGTAACTTAGAGTTGGAGAGTTGAAGGCCTGGAAAGAAGTAACATTCAAAGGCCCTGTCCATCCATAACACCCTTTTCCCAACTGAGAGCGTTCTTTATCGATCTCTTTTTCTGTCCTTCCTCCCTTCTCACTGAAACATTGTTCTTTGTCTGTTCCTCAGTCTTCCTCATACTCTTGCAACAGAACTTCATCCTAACTTCTTCCAAAGTCAGAATTGCCCATCTTTAAAAAAAAAATCCTTTCCTAAGAGAATTTTATGAATGGTTACTTTGCTAAGCCCTTGAAATTCACATCACCCACCACCCCCACCTACTTCTTGCTAAGTGAAAAGAGTTGAGCACTCACTGGTGAGAATGACTAGGTGCCGCCAAATTTGAGAGTTGAAGGTTTTGGCTTCCCACTACATTTTGATATACATAAGTAGAAGGCAGGAGAGTCACAAGTGACCAGCTAATGCAATATTGCTCCTGTGTGTGTGTGTGTGTGTGTGTGTGTGAACTATTTGGTATTTCTCATCTTCCCAGTAAATTGATTCAATTTATCTGTGTAGTCAATAAACTGTTATTTGACATCCTGAGAAGGTCTCCTATCCTCTTCAACTTAATTGTTCACCTGTACTATGTATAACTGGTTGGTAACTTGGGGCAGGACCTGACAGGCTCTGAACCTGTAATGGCTACTACCTGTGTGAATATAGATAAGTTTTCACTCTCTGGACCCAAGTATCTTCAGCCATCTTATGAAGGGTTAAGATTAAATATCCCCTGAAATCCCTTGAAGTTCGAAAGGCATGATCCTTTGATCATTTGAGTCTATTACCTGGGTCTTTTTGGTAACATTAAGTATTCTAGTTTGAGTCCATTTTCCGAATCTGCTAAGACACCTTTTTTTCCAAACCTGGATCATCTCAGAACCTCTCAGAATAAAAATTATCATTCCCTTTATTTGTACCTATTTTTGCCCCATTTAGATTTTAAACCCCTTTAGGACAAGGATTGAATTGTATAGCTTCACCACCTACTTCAATAACCTGGAATAGGACATGCTGAATATTCTTGATGATTCATAAGGGCAAAAACAAAAAAAAGCCAGTTTATCGCTGAAGTCATTCATTTAACAGTATGCTACGGGGCCCTAAGTGCAGTGAATGAGATAATGTAGTTCATGGAGCCCTCCTTGAAAGTGAATGAATTAGGTTTTAAGCATAAAACAGTTTGGGAAAAAGTGTGCAAAATAAAATCTTGTTCAGTCAATTAAAGCAGTTACTATGAACAAAACTAATGAGGAGCCAATTGTTTGGGAAATAAAGTATTGCTAAATTAAAGTCACTCTGTTCCCCTTACCTAGCCTCACAAGATTACATGATCTGTGTTAACAAACCCAGCCTGAGTCACAGGAGAGAATTCACCCTAATGCCAAAGATTTACCTTACCTTTCATAGAAACAACAATTGCCCAGCATTTTGGTTTCCACATCCTAATTGCCTTAGTCCCATTCTCAGTCCATTTTGGATGCTATTGAAATGAGCAGAAGGGCCTCACACTCCCTCTTCCAATTGAGCTAATCTGTCCACTTTAAAATTCACATAGACACAATACTTCAACAAATTAAGTCTTTTAGTTGGATAGATCTTCCTTTCACTCTGCTTGTTTCATGAACACAGATTTGTGTGAATAGCTATCTGTCAGCTGGCTCCAATTTGAACCCATATGCCTCTTAGGGGTGCAGACTCTGTCTCTCTGGAGCCTTTCTATACATCACCATTCAGCAATTTCCTTTCCAGATGTACCAGGAGCCATAGTCTGCTCCTTCTTTTAGTTCAATACAATAATGCCCTAGGTTTTTACTTACTTAGGAGCTGTAGATCTTTAATTAAACTATTTATATCTCTGCCCAACCCAGAGAGAATGAACTGAACAGCCATAAATTGTTGGAAAACAGCTGTTTAAAAGAATGATATTTGTTTTGTCTCTGTTTTGTGAGACAACAAAACATTTTGTTTTGCTAAGTAATACTTTGCAATCTATTATTTCTAACAGGTGTTTGTAAACCTTTGACTAAAGATAATATTTGCTGGAAGAGATGATCTCTCTAATCTTCATGGTAAAGTTATTTATCTGTTGCATTTCTGCTATGATTAAGGAGGCAAGTTGCAATGTATTGTTGTTGTTCAGTTTTTCAGTTGTTCCTGACTCTTCTTGACCCCCGTTTAGGATTTTCTTAGCTTCTTAGAGTAGTTTGCATTTCTTCTGCAGCTATTTTACAGATGAGAAAACTGAGGCAAACAGGGTTAAGTGACTTGCCCAGGATCACACAGTTATAGATGTCTGAGGCCACATTTGAACTCAGGAAGATGAGCTTTTCTGACTCTACACCTGTTACTCTATCTACTGCACAGCCTAGCAGCAATTGTTAGCATAGTATAAAATGCTTAGAAAATTAAAGTTGCCCACTTTATGACTTTAGAGAACCCACTAAGTCACTTGGTATTAACAATGTTTTCCATAGTAAAGAGACTACATGTGTTCAGAATGTGGACAGCACTTTCCTTAAAATAGCATGCAGTTTTTATTTTTTGTTTTATGAATAAAACTAGAATTGTCATTCATGAGAACAGGCATGTTTGTGTGTGTTTTTTAAGTAGAACTAATGGATAGGTTTTGAGCCCAGTGCTCCAAACTTTAGTACTTTTCCCCAAAATTCAAATTATGTGCGTTTGGTGAGTCTTGACCCTACATGTTACCTTTGGGAATTTCAGCATTTCCTTCCTGTATTTATTTCCACTTGTTTAGGTAAAGTTCCCCTACCTCTCCTTAGAAGCAAACATTGGACATAACAATATAAATTAGTGTAAACAGTGGCACAAAGCCCCTGAGGCTGTCAGTATCTGAATATGAAAAAGCCAGGAAGGCAGGTAAGTGGGAGACAGGAAACAATAAGTTTTCCTCCTTTTACTTTGCTTGGCTAAGTACCCTTCCCATACCCTCTCTTAGTCATCTACTTGTTTACCTGTGAGTTCAGACAAGATTTCCAGTTTGATAAATGGGGAATCTCATTAAGCATTACTCATATATCAATACCTGACTCATGCTCTAGTCTTCAGAGATTAAAATGGAGGAGTGGTTGTATTTGAAATACACATGCTAAACTACTATAGTGAGATTGTTAATGGAGATCCCAAGGTCAACATAAAGGAAATTTAGGCTGAAGAAAAAAAAATACAGGACCTTAACTAGTGGTGAAGACCCTGCTCTTTGTCCTAAAGTGGTTGGTATCTGGGGTCAATAATCTCTTCCTGAAGATATGATAATGTTCATAACCAAAATTCTTTAAGGAAATAGAATAGGGTAAAAATAAATTTTATTTATTTATATTTTGCTGGTCTCAGGAAAGGACTTTTGGCCTTTCTTTCCTCCCTAAAAGATCTATAATAAGAAAAAGCCTATGGGGTTTAAATTAAAAACATGGGAGTTCATGATCTTTACTTGAGAAAGATATAGACAAGGATTTCAATTGACCAGAAGGTAGAAGCAAAGAACAGTATCATTATCAGGCTGAGCAGGGTCCACATGAATAAAGTCCGTCTAAACACTAGCAGAAACCTCCTGTCTAGACAAGCAGTGGCCGGCATTATGAAGAAGGACTATATGCAGTATCTAGAAAATGTTATGAGGCCAACAGGGAGCAAGCTCATCAGAAACATTTATAATGCCATTAATAAAAATAGTGGTGATTTTAATAACCATTAGTAGAAAATAGAATCAAAGGTATGAGTCGTCCCTCCATGAATATGCTTTCTATTTGTTCATGCTTTTACTGATATGACTTAACTATATGGGTGTTTCTCAAGATGTACACCTTATCCATACATATTCTTTGACTATGTACCTCTGTTTCTCTTTCGGATGCCTGTCTACTCATTTCACTGACATATATTATGGGAGAATGTGTTCTGGGTATATGTGGGTAAGGTTTAATTGTTACTTTCTTTCCTATACATTTTCATGAAATACTTTTGGTCTTAAATAATTACGCATTTTCTTTTCCTCCTGTTCTATTCCCACTTAGTACTTATGTGTATTTGAAACTTGTACAAGATACATACACACACACACACACACACATATACACCAAAGACACACTCAACACATCTCTTTTATCTGAGTACTTAAATAACACTTCTCACCCATAGTTCTGCATCCCTCCAGCAATAAAGAAATGTGTATTTCCTCACCTCTTTTCCCTGGACAAGACTGACCATCATAAATAGTGTTCACATTCATTTTGCAGCTCTTTTCTTTTAAATTGATTCTGAATATATATAATTTTCCTCAGCTTACTCCATTCTGCAAGAGTTATCAAAAGTTTGTTTGAATTAAATGCACTATTTTCTATAGCCAAGTAATATTTCATTTTGAATTTAACACATTTTATTTAACTATTCCTCTCCAATTGACTTTTTCTTTTTTGCTTCTAGTTTTGAAACCCTGAAACCCAAACTTTGCAATTTCTTATGATGGCTTTGTATGACACATAATGTGGATAGGTAACAGAAGGTTGAGAAGAAGATCTAAATGATGGGGTGCTTGAGTGCCTGGGCTTGAACCCCAATTCCAAAATCATATTTCTCCCTAGCTGCAAAACAACGTCTCAGGCAGTTTCTCTCTAGCTCAAGGGTAGCATGCACTAGCAAAATACTTATCTCTCTTCCTGACACAGTAGCTAGCTGCACCTATAGAATTTGGTTTGCCCCAGCTGTGTACTGGCTGAAGCAGCTATGCACTGGGTTATAGCTATTGTATTCATCCTAGACTCAGTCACATGTATACTCCCTAGCTCATTATATATCCTAATGTATGCCTTAGGCTTGGAACATACTAAACTCCTAACATCCATATTGTCAAACATGACATTGACGAGTGGCAGCTTGGTCAGCTTTAATTGCTGGCTGATTTAGTGATGTTTCAAGCCTAAAACCACACCTCCAGGCAGCCCCCCATTGGGCTATTTTCTGGTGAATTCTGGGCAATACACCTGCACAGTAGATGTTAAAAATATATTTTCTTTAAGAACTAACCACTCCCTAATCATGCTCTGAAGCACCTACTTAGTATATTTGGCACTTGTTATGCTATAGAATATCCTATATAAACTTTAACTATACCCTTCTAAGGTTTCAGCTCCCTAAGAACTCTTGCCCAGTGTATAGCATAACAATACATCTTTGCCACCTTGACTTAGGGAATGCTTGAGTTTGTGAATTCATTCCAGACTGCTTTCCAGGGACTCTGGTTATTGAGGTTCCTGCACTCCCAGAATCATGTCATAAGTATTTATATTTTCAAAGTTTTTTTTAAGATACTTTTCATTTTATTCCATTATTTTGTCATCTTCTGAATTGAACTTTTAGTATTTTTATAGATTGTGTGTGTGTGTGTGTACTTCTTTTGAGCTATTTTTTTTAAAGCAATTGGGGTTAAGTAACTTGCTCAAGGTTAAACGGCCAGGTGTTTCTGGGTGTGGTGCTAAGTGTCTTAGCCTGGATTCGATCCCCAGGTCATCCCAACACTGGGGCCAGTGCTGTTACTCACTGTGCTACCTAGCCACCCCTTGAGCTATTTTTGAATGGGGAGTTATGAAGAAAACAGTTATTCTGCCACTTTGGTGATTTCCAGGCCCTTTTAGTCTTTTCATTATTGTAACTGTTTTGCATCAGTCTTACTTCCATAAGATTTGAAGATGATGTGCTGGTATACTTAGAGAACCCTAAATATTCAAATAATACCTTAATTGAAATGATTAATAACTTCATCAAAATTATAGAATATATCATAAATACATATAAATAATCAACATTACTCTATCGCAAAACTATAACTAATAACAAAACTAACTATAAGAATAATTAGAGAAATTAATTTAAAAGACCATGGAAGCAATACATTGCTTGTGAATATATGTGTCCAGGTTCACAAGGGGCTATATGAACCTTATTATAGACCACTCTTTGCATAAAGATAGAATTAAATAATTGCAGAACATTAATTGGTATGGGTAGGTTAAGCTAATATAATAAAATAGACTACACTCCCTAAATCTATTTACTTATCAAGTGTTAAGTCAACAAAAATCTTTTAAACAATTCTTTAAAAAGCTAGAAAAATCATAACAAAATCCTTTTGTAGAAACAGGATGTCAAAAATCTCAAGGGTGATAATGAACAAAAGAAGTGGAAAGGAAGGTTTTCAATCAATAATAGATATCAAATTCTACTATACAGTAATAATCATTAAAACAATTTGATACAGGCCTCAAAATAGGTAAGTCAATCAGTGTAGCAAAATAGGTATATGACATACAGAAGCAAACATATAGTAATAAGTGCTGATAAATCCAAGGACTCCAGTTTCCGGGGGATGGATACCTTATTTGATTAAAAATAAATACTTCTGGGTAAAATAGACAGCAATTGACAGAAGTTGGATTTAGAGTAAACCTTCACACAGTATACAAAAAGCTCCATATAGATACATCACTGAGATATAAAAAAAAGGTCTCAACCAAATTAGAAGAGAATGGGAGAAATTAATTTGGGGGTTTATAGTTAGGGGAATTACTGAATAAGTGTTAAAGCAGATTTCACAAGTTAAATGGACAATTTTGATTATTTAAAACTCAAAACTTTTTCTGCAAAGAAATTTAATGTAGGAAAGTTGGAAGGAAACACGGAAGTAGAGAAGATATTTGCAATGAATTTCTGTAACAAAGTTCTCATTTTCAAGTTATATAAAATAGAAAAGATTCAAACTTGTAAGATTGAGACCCATTCTCCAATACATGAATGGTCAAAAAACATCAACAGAGAGTTTCTAAAGGAAGAAATACAAGACATCAACAATCACATGAATAAATTATCTAAATCACTAGTAATTAAATGCAAATTAAAGCCACTTTGTTTCCACTTCACAATTATTATACTGGCAAAGATGACAAAAAAGGAAAAAGACAAATTCTGGAAGGACCATGGGGTGGGGGTGGGGGGGGGAGGAAGTACACTAATGAATTGTAGGTGAAGCTGTGAGTTGGTCCAAACACTCCAAAAAGCAATTTTTAATTCTCCAAAAGGTTATTCAAACTAATCATATCCTTTGAACCAATGACATCACTACTATGCCTATTCTCCAAAAGGATGAAAAAGGAAAATATCTATAGATAGAACAATCTTTATAATAACTCTGTTGTTGGGAACTAAAGGGATATATCCTCCTAGTGAGGAATGACTAAATAAATTGTAGTATGTGAATCTAATGGAATATTATTAGACTATGAGAGATGATGAAATGGATATTTTCAAGGAAAATTGGCAGTATTTTTAATGAGGAAATGTCAAGATACAGCAGAGCAAACTCTACAATGATAGAAAAAAAATTGTGAAAAACTTTGGAACTCTGAATAATGTACTAAGAAACCATCAGTACAAAAGAATCAGATGAAACATTCCATTCACATTCTTACAAAGAGGGTACAAACTTAAAACAGAGAACAATATATAACTTTTGAGATATGGCTTATGTGGGAATTTGTTTTCCAGACCATGTATTGAAAAATTTCTATTTTGTTTTTATGTGTTCAGTGAAGTAGGAGGCTATTGAAAATGATGAATTTATTTTTACAATATTCATTACTTGAATAATAAAAATATCAAACTAAAACAAACCTCTAAAAAGTCAGAATCCATGTTTTTAATTTTATCCATTTTGCTCTTTTAAAATTTTATAGCTTATCTAAGTATATTGGGTTGGTGTGCTATAATTTCATTTTGTGTCCTGTGTTTTTTTCCTTCTAATTTAGAATTGATTTTGGCATTGTTCTAAGCAGTTGATGATTTGACTGGCTACAGTTAACTGATCTTGACATGACTGCTACATCAATACCTAGTTATTTCCTGTATGTTAGAAAAGCAATATAATATATAGGGGGAAGAATAAGTGGATTTGGAGTTAAAGAAATTGATTTCATTTATCTTCATGGAAGTCTGTCTCTTTATCATGAGCAATGTAAGGCATCCCCTGAAAAAATATTTCTTTAAACTTCCGGGTACCATGATGAAAACAACTCTACCAATTCTTTTAATTATATTTCTAAGAAAAGCCCATGAGACATGCTTCCATTTAGATAAAATTTATTTATACCTTATGATTTCATTTACAAGTATAAATGTGAAGATTCTCTCTCACCTCAGTCAACAGACTCAATGAGGTTTAAAGTGTATATTTTTAAAAATGGTGTGCATCCTGCCATCTTTCTACAATATGAGAACCTATTCAGTTGACTCAAGAAAGAAAACAATATTATTGGCTGAAGTGACCATTTCTGCCTATTGTACCTAAGTTTTAAAGAACTGTCAGTCCTCTGGTGAGCTCAGTCCAGAGAGGTCCACAACCTTAATTGATAATTACAGTTCTGGAAATTATGATTCAGGTTTGGTCAAGCCATTGAGTAGAAACTGCTCTTGGGAGGAATTTATCCCTCACTCCCTGTTCTGATAATAGTACAAGTTGATTTGTGCAATTGGACAAATAGTACAATTTGATAATAAAAGGGAAGGAACTCTCTTCTAATGGATTACAAACATTGGACCCAGGAGTCCTGATTCTAACCCAGGGATTCATAGATCTAAGGGACTATTGAAGAGAACTCCCTGTCACTGAGTCATGGTGAATTTCAACCCTTACTCTCTTTGGTGAAGCCAAGAAGTCTGACCAGCAAAGGTGAGGCTACTGGTGGTCCCATGATTCATGGACCTATGGGGAAAGAACTTCTATCCTGCTTAAGCACAGGGTTCAGTGAACTGACCTTTGCTTTCTACAGAGAAGACAGAGGATGGCAGCGAAGTTGCAAATTCTATCCTGTCCATGGAGATACAGCTGCCAAGAAATATAATGCTAACTTTAATCAATGACTCATGAGCTAAAGGTAGGTACTGATGGTCCAGACTTGGTCTGATGCCCAGCTAAGACATTTAGTTTGATCCTTTCAGGAAAACAAAACTCCAAAAATCATTGCCAGAGGCTTATTTAGTGGTATATTGACACCACCATCATATGAGTAAGGGGCAAACGTCAGACTCACAAAGAGGCAAAACATATACAATGTAATAGGGAAGGATATAGAGAGATTATAACCTGGACAGGGAGAGGGAAAGGGTCCTTCTCAGGAAAGCAGATAATACCTCTGGGATGAACACGTTTATGTCCAAGAATCAGCCAAGGAATTGGCAGTGAATGCTAAACTGACCAGTGATTTGAGGGATGATTTTATTGGGAATTTCAAGAACATTTCCTTATCTTCATGTTGGGGCAATAGGCCTATTCCCCAGTGCAGAGCAAGCACAAGTTCATTAAATGTTGTGACCTTGATCATCCCTTTTCTGCTTCATCTCTTAATAACACTGACCCCCTTCAAGTTTCACTTCAAGTGCCACCTTCTAAAAGAGGTCTGTTGAGTCCATATTACAATACAACTATTTTTTTCTAAAGTTAACTTCCTTGTAATGTGTGCGTTTTATATGTACCCATTTATTTTCATATCATCTCACCATTAGTATGTGAGTTTCTTTATGGACTTTTGCTGATGTTGTATGTTTGTTTTATGTCTCTTTCTATCCCCAGTACTTATTACAACATCTGGCAAATATTGAGGCATATATACTTATTGATTGATTGGACACAGAACTGAGTATGGAAATCCTCTTTATTTATATTTTTATTAGCTTCATGGATTGACAAAGCCTTACAAATCTTTCTCAGGTGCCTAGTTTTCTGATATAACTTTAGCTTTATTTAAACAGGCTACAGACACTGTCTCTAGAGCTATTTCTGAAACTGACATAGAAATCATGATCCAATACCTCATCATGGCATGAAGGTGACCATAGATTACCAATATTTATGCCAACTGAGTGCAAGCTATGGCAGGTTCTACCATGATGGAAGATAAAACCAATATTTTTGTTTAATTATTGAGAAAAAGAGGCAATTATGGTTCAGTGTGAATCTTAAGGAATGTGTCAGCTTTGGTCCTTAGACTGACTTTCACAGATGATTTTCATAGAACACTGACAGTACAATGCTTAAGGCTTTTTATATCATCAAATCCCATTTTTACAAAAGTCTGCCAAGTGATGGATGTGTTTTTAATGATTGGTCTCTCTATCCATATAACAGCAGAGTGATTTACAACCTTTACAATTTCCTCATTTTTCCAATCATTTTTCTTTATTTGACAGTCACTTATTCATCATATATTTCTGAGAATATCAGCACAGTGATACCATGGTTCTGACCAAGCATGGATTAAAAAGAATTACTTAAAAATCATATCGACCTGAAACCATGATGGACTAAGTATTACTAATGATCACTCACCTCTACAACTAAATAATGCTGTTATTTATTTAAGTTTCATGATATTGATATTTGAGAAATTTTTGAATGAAGGAGGAAAAAATTTATGACATCCAGAGTTAGAATTCCCTGAAGAACCATTCAACCTAACAATGTAACATTTTCAAGTATGAATTATATGATTTAATCCTAGCACAAAATAGCATTTTTAAAAGGTTATCTTTGGCGTTTTAAAAACATATACTTTTTACAATGATTTTTTCCCCTTTTCTCCTTTTACTAATAGTTTTTTACACATATTCTCATACAAATGGTGGATGTTTACAAAACTTGTATCACTGGTTTAATGAATCAAAGCCTTCAGCATTGAAAATGGTGATGGCAAGATGTATAATGGAAGAAAGTAGGCTGTGTGGACTCCCAAATATTTCATATTGCCTGCAGATATTTTAAATGAAATTTCTGTTTCTACCTCTTGATTTTCTTGCTTCTGTTTTATCTTTGTTTGTTTGTTTTTGGTAATATTTAGAAATGTTGATGATTTATATGGGTTTATTTTATATCATGGGGCAAGTAGGTAATATAATGGATAGAGTGCCAGGTGATCAGAACCTTAAAGTTATTCACAGCAGCTGTCCTCAGGACAGCTGCTTGTGATTGGCTTTACAATTTATTGTAAATTAAAAAAAATACATTGTATTGTATAGTGATGGTGTTCTTTCTTGGTTTGCTCATTCTTCCAGCCTTCTTCTTGACTTTGGACATTATGTTTAGGTTGCATTCTATTCACTTGACAAGGTTGGGGTTGGGGATTTCTAACTTGATCTTTTTGTCCTTTTTTATTTTTCTGCTGCTTTGTGGCACAACTCTGGGAGTGTGTAAGTTTTCAGTGCTTTCAAAGTGGTTGTCTACAGAGAATTCTGCTCACTGACCTCCTGGTCAGAGCTGTGTAAGTTCCTTAGGTCTGTTAGGTTGTTTGTGGTTGAGTTTTCCTAAACTGCTGCTAGACTCAATCACTATCGATCGGCCTGCTGAAAAATTCTTTGGGTTCATAGCAACTGAAATGTTATATCCTCTTTGGCCTTGGTCTCCTGTTCTAGCTATTCTGTTACATGCTTATGGGGTGAATGGGGTGTTCAGGGAGGATAAGCACCTCTGGCATGAGAGCTTGTCAAACCCTTTTTAGGGCTGATTATCAACCTTTGGTATTTACCTGGCACTCCAATTTCACTGTGGCTACAAGAAGCTATAGCATGTTTGGTGGCCATGTCCCAGGAAATCCATTTCGGTTGACAGGCTAAACAGGTCGAGGGAAATCAACAGACTTCAAATCCATTGGTGAGTTAGGGAGGTATCTGCCCCAAATATATGAAGGTTTTTCCTGGTAGAATAAGTAGATGAGAACAATTTGTTCCAACAGCCATGAATGGGCTGAAGCAGGCACTGTGGAACATTTAGGGCTTGGTCAGACCTTGAAGACACTGAGGTCATCCACTACATCCAGGTCCATCACTAGTTATTTTGACTTTTGTCTTGCCACTTGACTTTGATAACTCTGAAAGAGAAAGTGAGACTGACAAGTTAGCCTCACCTAAATCCAGTTCATCTGTGAGTTAAAACATAACCCTTTGATGTCATTGGTCCTCTTCAAAAATAAAGGACAAACCACCACCACCACTATAATAGCTTATGTATTGGGCTAAATGTTAAAAACTGTATTACCACTCTGCTCCTGGCCTGAGGGTCTCACAACTAAGTTTCTAGAACTTGTTCCTTGCTCAGTACACAGCTAGGCATTCAAACCTTTCCACTCAAGATTGCTGCTTTGTAATCTGTGACCCTGATCTAGGAAAGGTAAGACAGCTGCCAGAAGGCATGCATTCTTGCAATCAGAACTAATTTAGGAGACCCTTGGGATCTATTTTTGCCCTAGTACTCTATCTTGGCTTTTTTTCCATCTCTGGGCACTAGAACACCCAAATGAACCCACTACCACTGTTTCCATTCTGCCCTCCTGGCCAGGTTCCAACCAAATGTGTACAGACTTCTGTGTCTCTCTTCCTAAACTGATCTGTAGTAGAAAAATTGCTCATTCTGGCTTTTTCTTGGCTTTATTTATTAGAACTTGTTCTGACATATTTTTTCTATGATTTTGTGGATGTAATATGCTGGGTGAATGAGAGAAAAATATGTCCCTGCATTCCAACATCTTGGTTCTGTCTCTAAAATTGCTCATTCATTGGTTGAACAATTGATTCTAGAAGAGATCCTTGGGTCTTCACCTTTTAGAGATCCCTGATATATAAGCTGAACATAAGCATTTTTTAAAAAATATTCTGCCTCTGAGTCACAGTGTACAATAAAAATGACACCCCCCTCATTTGAGGTTAAGTCTGTCCCACCGCAAAATCAACCCAGTATGACTGAGCCCCAAACCAGGGCTTTTTGTGAGTGCAAGTATAACCTTGGATTCTAGGTGTCATCAATATTTGCAGTACATGTATAGCTCCTGACAACCAAGGAGTTTAAATACAGTCCTTTTCCCCTCCTGTCATCTAATGCCATGGAAAATAAATTGGGCTTTGAGGGTGTTATTTAATCTAAAGAAATTAATACTGATTACAATAACAATAGTTTCTTTAGACTCAATGGTATGATTCTCTTAATCTTATTTTCACTGTTAAGTCAAATATTAAACTGTACTGATGTTTCAAGAGAAATTGGATTAATATCTTATCCTAAAAAATGTCTTTACAAAGTTAAGGTTGGAGCATGTACATGAATTTGGGTGAAGCAACTACTGTTGGGTTTCTGGTGGTGAAATTCATACTGGAAATGGACTTAATGTCAATAAATATAGAATCAATATAGGGAAAAGTGCAAGATTGTTCCGGGTCCAGCATGTACAATTGCCTGAGATAGAATTGCTAAATTTTCTGTGTGAGCATTTATACATTGGAAATCGCCAAATGCTACAAACCAAGGATTATTATTATTTTTTATTGTCTAGGGCTTAGAAAATGATAGGGAAAAGTTTAATAATGAAGAGTAAACATAGTACCATGTGACCATTTTTGAGAGCTTGTTATTAAACATCTAATAGCACACCACTTGAAGAGACAAATAACAAACATAAGACAAATGATCAATAATTATCATTTTCTTAATGGATGGGGATATCAGTTGCCAGGCATTATATCCCAAGCATTACTGTTGTCTTTCTTTAAGTGGTCCCAACTTTAAAATAGTTGTTACTTACATTTTTCATCAATGCTATTGTGGAAATGAATTGCTCAATTGACATAGAATTATTTCTTGGGAAAATACTTAAACAGTAAAGATTGCATACTCATGTAATGCAATGATTGTAAAAATATTTTCTCTGTAAACCACAGTATTATAGGCATTCAAAGAAATGGAGAACAGGATGTTTCTTAAACAAGGAGTTTTGTACTCTGAAGATAGTACAAAGACCATGTGATTTGCCAGTTGCTATGATAACTGGTTTTTATTGTACAAAAGAACAGATGTAAGAAACAAAAAATAACAGACAAGAAAGAAAAAAGACAATTTCTCCAGAAATGGCACATTCTGTTTTACCCAAACATTGCATTTCTTTTCCTTACGATTGATTCTTTATTGAATCTTCATTACAAACAAAAGGAAACACAGATGATAATCTAGAGTTTTCAATGTTTTTCCTTAAAGTACAAAAGAAGTGGGACACATAGAAGAGAACAGGATGGACTATATTGATGGATTCATGACTTGTCTGGTTCATCTTCAGGATTCTTGTTTGATGTTTCCCTTCAGCAGATTGTCAGATACTTCCCAAATTTTCATTTGATTTGGTGCTACATAGAAGTAGCTGGAGTTAGTCCTAGAAAGTCTAATGGAAATATGATTCAGAAGCAATTCTATTTAGTCCTCCCTAACAAGATCATTAGGAATGTGCTCTTCTTAATGAGAAATGCTCATTTTACCGTCTCCATTCAGATTTTTACAGTCCCCAGATTAAAACCAGCTAAGTCACTAAATAGAGATAATGTTGAAATTGGGAGTTTGGTCAACCTTAGTTCAAATATGACTTCAGACAATTACTAACTGCAAGACCCTGGGAGAGTCACTTAACCTGATCTCCAAAATGAGGAGCTTGGGCTTCATGGACTCTTATGCCTCTTCCATCTTCAAATCATTGAATCATTAATCCTTTAAGGCAGAAAATAAGGAAAATTAAATAGGAAGGAAAGAAGGAAATCTCACAGATTTTGGAGAGTGACAGAAGCATTGATTTTTTTTTTTGTAAGGAACTTATGAAATTATTTTTGACTTTCTTTGTCATTGATTAAAAGTTCAATGCATAGACTTTCCTCCCCACCCCCACCCCTGGTTTCAGAATTAGATATTTTCCATTGTTGAGCAGCGCTTCTAAATGAGTGAAGATATTTACAGGGCTCTGTTTGGTTATTTAGTAACATAACTATGCATTGAGCCTTTCCAGCATAAAATATTAATTTCTTGAGTACTTTGGGGCAACTTTTAGCATTTTTTTTAATCTCAGGGGAAAATTTATGATCTTGAAGAAATCAGTCACAAACTACTATTTAACAAATTAGTTTATTGTAATAAACCAATGTTTTCTACAAACTTCCCAATTGATGACAAAGACTCTTCTCTTCTCTCACCAAGTGATAGTGAGTCTCTATTCTATTCATGACCCCAAAGTCATGCCAAGACGCAGGTATATGGAACATGAGCAAAGCCAATTTTTTCTTCAAAATATCCCATTTTCCCTGGGAGACCAGGTGCTCACAGTTCCATTGTAATTTAGGTAAGCAGATTGCTTAGAATCCTGGAACAGTAAAGGTGTTGTCTCCAAGATTATGACTGCAGAGAAGGGAAAATAAACGTAAGGTAATAAAGAGACATCAGCTTTAGGGTAAGTGGGAAATAGTTCATGAGGTGAATCAGTATGAAAGCAAACTGAAATGGAAATACCAAATAAAGATTAAGGTAGATAGACTTCACTTATTTGCAGGAGTAGTGTTCAGGCAGGATGGCTATACTAAGAACTTCAAACCTTTCTCTCTGATAAAAGGGAGAAATTAAACTAATGTCTTTCCTACTTGAGTCCAGATCTTTGAGGGAATCAAAATATAAAATATTCTTGGGGCAATGGGAGAGACACTAATCACTGGGGAGTAGACTGAGATTATTTATTTTTTAATTTTTTTTTTTTTTTGCTTTTTGGAGGGGGGATGGCAGGGCAATTGGGGTTAAGTGACTTGCCCAAGGTCACATGACTAGCAAGTGTTAAGTGTCTAAGGCCAGATTTGA
Organism: Petaurus breviceps papuanus; assembly: GCF_028583685.1. NCBI lineage: Eukaryota > Metazoa > Chordata > Mammalia > Diprotodontia > Petauridae > Petaurus > Petaurus breviceps. Next base: position 4,137,819 of record NW_027187308.1, on the reverse strand, counting down.
ACTCAGGTCTGCCTGATTCCCTGGCCGGTGCTGTATTCACTGCACCACCTAGCCACCCCCAAGATTATTTCCTATTTATATTTATTTTTCTCTCTTCTGATTAAATCTTTTGCTATTTTAATACTATTTCTTTCTTATATATGCTAGCATGATATGAAAATAAATATTTATACCTTTATTAAGTTTAGGAGTTTTAGGTTATCTTACTGGGTGTGACCAAGAGCAGGTCAGAGAAATTACATAGTATTGAAAAACTTAAATGATTTGAAATTAAGGTTCTTTGAATGTCAAGAATTAGTTGATACATAGACTATATTTGTCGTTCCTGTCTGAAATTAAAATTGATGTGCTGGGATTAAGGCTGCTTGTACTAGCACTTCAGAGATAATTTAAGGGTTTTTATTTGTTTTTAATTTTGTTGGTGAGTGTATTTGGGGAAAAGACATATTAATAGGTTTTAGTATATAACCTAGAATGCCAGTGTAAGATAACTTCCCCATTGCACACCACCAATAGCATGGGGAGGTTACTTTGTGTCTTGAAGGGGAAAAGAATAGATATCTCCAGTCTCTTCTCCCTCCACCCCTCCCCAAGGGAGGTGTACTTCCTGCCAGGAGGAGGAGCAAGAAATTGGGACCTGAGGCCACTTTGTTTTTCTCCAAGACGGGGTACTAGGCTAGAATTATATCTATCTGATATCATGAATATTATTAGTGTAAGAGATATAATCAGGTTCAATTTAACTTGTTGTTTCCTCATTGGTGGAAAGGAGGGCCCCAAACTTCAGATCCAAGGCTTGATCACTTTCCCACCAAATGCCACTTCCACAATGAACGCATATAGTGAATAGCACTTACCAAAGAAAAACCGTTTATCCAAATCATAATAAGATAAATTAGAGAAGGTATACATGAGAAAACATAAACCAGACTATATAGAACAAAGGAGTACTCCCATTGGGATCAAGCTAACTTAGCCCAACTAAGAGAGAGTCTTTGATTTCACTCAAGGAGAAATTCCATGAAGTTTGGAGAGTAGCAGGCTGGTGAGAGGGATATAATGGAGATTACCAGCTCCTTTCATGTCTTCCCAGAGTCTTTTCTTCTGTATACCAGGACTAGAGAAATTCCCAAGAACAGAGCAGAGCACTTTCTAGTCAAAAGTAGAGCATTGCAATGAGGATTGGTGTGAACGGGCAGCTTTATCACTTATTACCCAGTCAAGGGACACACATCCAGGGATGACTGAGAAGTGACCCAATGCTAGGTATTCTGGGTAGGGATACCTTAGGATGTTATAATGCCAAGCAAAGGCAACTTCCCAACGTTCAAAATACCAGCATAGGTGCTCTCCATTTTATTCAGTGACAAATTAAGAACAGAGAGAATCAACATATAGCATAATTCAAAATACAGCATTTACCAAGGGTGATTTAATCAAGTACTACCCCACCCCTGGACATTACATTCATTTAGTCCATCACAAAGCCCCTCTTCTCAGATGGAGATTAGTTTCCAATCATAAGTAAAGTACATTCATTTGTTCAATTACAGAACACAAAAAGGTCAAAAGTTCCCCACCCTTGGATCACAATTGAATCTACCCCACAGTTACAACAAGTTTAAGCACAGCATTTATTACCCAAATGGAGGTCTGTTCTTCATCTTGACAAGTTCTCAGCAATCTTTGTTCCTGGAGAGACAAAGCTTAGCAAGGTCTCAAGATACATTGTCAGTGTCTTCATTAATTCATTCTCTATCTGCAGAACAGTCCTAGGACCCCTGAAAACATTAGCAAACCCCCCTTCCAGGATTTCTGTAAACATACAACAAGAAAATCCTTCTTCAGGGCTTCTGAACCAACAGCAAGGTTCCAAGACCTCGGCAACAACAGCACTGTCCTTCACCAGTGGACAGAATTCACTCTCTGTCTGCAGAACAGTCTCTGGAGCTCTGAAGCAACAGCAATGTTCCAAGACCTCTGCAACAGCAGGACTGTCTTTCACCAGTGGACAAATCTGGCAAAACAACATCAAAACAGACAGAAAAAGTACCAGCATAACAGCCATGTCTCCTCAGTCCTTGGCAGCTGTGGGTGGCAGCTCTCAAAAGTCCTGGGCAATTCAAAGTGGCTCTCAGCAATCCTCTCAGTCTCTCTCTGCCTCCAAAATGCTGCTTCCAAAAAAGTTCTTCTGCCTCTCTCTTTTCTTGTGTCTCTCTAAATTTATGTCACCAGCTCCTCCCAGTTCAGCCCTCTCTTTTCACTTCAACAAGTCCATCTCACAAGTGGGATTCACAAGCTCTGGGTTTAAATACAATCAATTTGAAAACCAAGCCAGTACAGGGGGACCTTTATATTCCATTACTATTACAGCTGTTCATGGCCAAGGGGCAAGTTGTGGAGCAAGAAACACTGCTTATTTAGGGTGTGTTTACAGATGGTGAAAAGGGCCAAAAAGGGGGGAGCACATTAAAAGACCATATATAATCTGAATGCAGCACATAAAATTGAATTATCATAGATTCAGAGGCAAAAGATTGAGGTTTGAAGCCCATTTCTCCTAATTACCATCCGAGTAACATTGAACAAGTTTCTTTATATCTCTGAGCTCCTGTTTTCTCTTCTACAATTGGAGGGAATTAGACTAGATGATTTCTGAGATACCTTCCAACTCTAAATCCTATGACCTTTCCTTTACCCAAATTCCTGAACACCTTTCACCCTCCATTATCTCTAGCCACTTATTGAGTTGAAATGACCCAGCACCTGAATCAGGCAGATTCTTGGAAGAGAAAGAAGAGAGTACTATGCCATGCTTGTGAGAAAAAAAAAACAATCTCTGTATACATTTTTAAAATTCTACATCATAGTCCCTCAAATAATGCTGAAACAAAGGAGTTTATAATGAAATTATATAATTGGGGTAGAGACTCTCTATAGCTGGTGGGGGAGGGGGAGGCTGTAAAAATCATTTCAAAAATAGAGATTTAAAAAAATGAGCCATTCTAATGTTTAAGCACATGAGATCCTGAGCCTCTGTAGTCCATCTGACTTTATTCTTTGGATCTTCAACATCATCACCAAAGTTGCCGGGGGTGGTAGACTTCCTACAAAGCTGTGGAATTGCACATTTCATTTGGTGTTTAGGAAACCATTCAACATTTTCAAACAGCATAATATTTGTAAAATGCTTAGTACAATGCCTGGAATTTTTTTTATTGTTGTTTATTTTTTTTTGTTGTCATGTTCAACTCTTTGTGACTCCATTTGGGATATTCTTGGCAAAAATATTATAGTGGTTTGCCATTTTCTTCTCCAGGTCATTTTGCAAATGAAGAATCTGAGGTAAAGAGGGTTAAGTGAATAGTCCAGGGTCACACAGTTAGTTAAGTTTTTGAGGCCAGATTTAAACTTAGAAAGATGAGTCTTCTTGATTTCAGGATTGGCACTCTATCCGTTGCACTAACTAGTTTCCCTTGGCAAGTCCACGCTAAATACACATTTGTCCCTCTCCCTTCTCTCTTCCCAACTTTAGCTCATCTTTAGCCTAGATCCAAAAGTTATTGTCTGCACAGCCTATCTCATGTTCTCTTATATAGTATATTTTATAATTTATTCTTCTGTATACATGGGCACAACTTCCCTGGACATGGCTGAAAATTATTATCTACTGTTTACTCAAAATGTTGTTTGCTTAGGATCTGTCAATAGGAATTTGAAAGATCAACTCATTTGAATGATGATATAAATGAATGAATTAGATCATCCATATTAACTACTTTTGGGGTCCATATCAGAGGATCATATTATAGGCAAACCGATATTATCATGAGATCTTTCTTATTTTTGTTTGGGAAAAAAAAAAAGTCTGATAATGTCATTCCAAGAGTGGGAGCATGGTAAGGCTCTGGAGATGAAGCCTTCCACAGCAAGGTCATAGACTGTGTTAAGGAATGATCAAAGAATCAATTCAATTCAACTCGACTCAACAAATATGAGTCAGGCATACATAAAGTCTAATAAAGGCCAGAAGCATGGGAGTTTAATGAAGGGAATAATATAGTCCAGGAAATGTTATGGTTCAAGAGAATTACACTAGTAGGAGTGCATATGATATGAGTACTAATCTGAAGGCATGACCAACTTATGTTCTTTCTTCTGTATATGTTTTGCTTCCTATATATACATCAGATTATGTAAATGCACACAGAGGTTGAGTAAATGGCCATCATGTTTCATCTGATGCTTATTGTAGTAGGGTCAAAGGATCTAAGAATAGCAATATATTCATATAAATGGATGTTTGTTTGCTTGTTTGTTTGTTTACCAAATTTTATCTTGTTTCATTCTGATGAAATTTGAAAATATTTAGTTGAATAAATTTTATTATTCAATATTTAAAACTCCATAATTTTGTTTCCATAATTGCCTATTTTCAGATTTACACAGAGAAAAAAGTGTGGAATAGTAGAAAGAAGTGAACTTAACATCAGGAAGATGTTCAAGTGCCATTTTTGAGAAATACTGACTCTGGAAACCTAAGCAATTTACTTAACATCTTAGCACCCTGGTACAACTCTTTTTTTTTTCTTTTGGAGGGCAATTGGGGTTAAATTACTTGCCCAAGGTTACACATCTAGTTTTTGTGTGTGTGTGTGTGTGTGTGTGTGTGTGTGTTTAGTGTCTGAGGCCTGAACCAAACTCAGTTCCTCCCAACTCTGGGGCCGGCGCTTTACTAACTATGCCACCTAGCTGCCCCCTTGTACAACTCTTAAAGAATATAAGTTTCAAAGTAGTTGCAGATCTATGCGAAAAAAAAAAATTATTCATCAGCATTCTAGAAATGTGACAGCAAATCTGTTTTAATTGTTTGAGATAATTGATCAATGGGATAAAACAAAGCAGCTAGTTTGAAATCTTGGATTTGATGGAGTATGGAACTAGGAGAGATTATTTTGCCAAAACCCTTAGAAAAGAATTTTTGGGTGGGGAGGAAATTGCAGTGAAGACAGGGGAGGGGCTCAGCTAACCTCTTACTCTCCATAATCTCCCAATTCTTGTTCAGAAGAGGATTTCTTGAATTTCAAAGAAAGTGAGGACTTGGGCTTCTTCACAGGCATTTAGCATTATATTTGAAATAGCAGCAGTTACTCAAATGTTACTGAAGTCAAGAGAGATGAGATGTAATGAAGAAATTTACATTCAAAGCTGTAAGAAGAGACCAACAGAAAACTGTAACATACCTAAGGAGAACAACTTCAGAATTAAATAAAGGCAAATATGCTTTCTAAATCTTTTTAGAGCTGTTACTCCTAAACCACATGTACTCTCTAAGCTTGAAGCCACTTTCGTCTGGATACTATATGTACTGGTAGGAGAATGTGTCAAAGATTTTGAGGGAGAATATTTTGTTTTACCTTAGTAAAATTTCCTCTTATAAAAACTAATTAAGACAGACTGACTAATGATGTCAATTGATAATCGTGCGAGGAGAGTATATCCCCTGGAGATGTAAGAGCTATATTACTAGAAAAGCCACTCCCAATATCTTAGTGTAATTAGAAGTTATGAGAGTAGTTCCAGAGTGTATATTAAGGTAGTTTGTGCAGTGATGAGCTCAACCAGGTGATGAAGCAGTCTATTTGCACAAGAGTTCCAATTAAGAGAATTCTAGTTCTGATTAAACTTCTGAAAGGGAATCACCTCCTCCTCACAAGGCCCATACTATCAAAAGAAATACATTCTTCAATCAATAGAGAAAGACAAACCCAGAACAAACACATGAATAGTTAGATATAGAAGATAACCTTTAGAAAGAGAAACCAGGTTCAAATAGCATGTTTCCTTGCATTAGGGAAGAATATGAGCTTTGAATTCAAGAAAGGGTTTTTAGTGATTGGGAGTTATCTCCTCTGCTCCATATATGTGCTAAATGTGAACCTCATTGCCATTGACTGTTATTTTATATCCATTCTCCTCATGGATCATGTATATCTTTATAGGAATGCATGTTTTGGACTTTTAAGGAGACTACTTGTTACTAACTTTTTGTTGTTGTGGTGGTTATACCATTTTATTAAACACCTCTACTGAAAAAAAAAGTGAGATTTCTACCTAATATTCAGAAAGAAGCATAAGTATACCTTTGTTTTCTCCTGAGAACAATTAAAGACATTTAGTTTCTTAGGATTATCTAGGATCCTGAGGAAAACAGTAGTCAGTTTGCCTTGGAGGACACAGACCACTGACAGGATTGAGAGAAAAATAGCCTCTGAGGGGTCACTATTATAGGTATACACAAAATGTGTATTAAAAAAAATCAAGGTGCTGTTGAAGCATCAAGTAGAAGATGGAACTTGAACTGACCTTCAAAAGAAATTTGTGATTCTAAGGAAGAGAGTACATCCCAGGCACTGTCAAAGTCATAAGAGTAAAAGATAGAGCAAGACAGTGGCCATAGCCATTTGTAGTAAGCCATTCGTGGGGATGATAGAGTTGATGAGGAGTAATGGGTAAAGCTGGAATGCTAGATTGGGACCAGGATGTCATGGGTTTTGAATGCCCCTGTCCAGAGAATTTCTGCTTTTCAGTACTCCCTTTACCCTATACATACCAAAGTGTTGATAGATTAACTCTTATTTGGTAGCAAGGAACTGGAAAACACCTCTACGTCCCTAATGAGCAATAAACCAAAATGATTCCCTCAAAAGTAGTACTCAATTGGGAAATATAACATACATCTTCATAATCCTTTTGTTAGCTAAATTAGCCAGTCTAGCTGTTCCTCAAAGGGGCTTGGCACTTGAATCAAAGAAAGGATCTTTTTCAATGAGACAGATCTATGAAGGAGAAAAATTGGTCTCATGATTTGGAAACTCATCAAGGTGGGCAGAGCAGTCATCTATAACCTAATTACTCAGCTTTAAAAACTACAGTTTATTTGAGTGATTATACAGACAGTTTCAGTTTCTAGGTACTGTGTCTGTAAATACTCACTGAAATTCCAAGGCCATTCAAATATAAAACCAGCATCTGAAAATACCCTGTAGACTAGGCCTGCACAACCTGTTTCCTGTGGGCCCATTATGGCCCATGGGCCATTTGGGTAAGCCAAAGGATTTCAGGTATCTTATGAAAAATATAGAGGATCTTTTTCTCTATATTTTTTGAGGGAAACCCAAAGTTCTTTTGTGGGTCACTGTTTGTGCAGGCCTGCTTTAGGCTGTTTGCTAGAGTAGGAGACCAAAGATCTGGAAAGTGTTCCAAACATTTTCTTAGCACTTTGAAAAAACCATGTACCTTGCCAGTGCCCCAGTTTCTTCATTTGCAGAGATAACTATTCTTTGCAACATATATTGTAAAAAAGCTCTTTGAGATCATGACTGTTATGTCAGTATAGTTCATTATGGTATTGAAATGAGCCATAACCAATAGTCCATGTGGCATAAAGAATTTCATTTAAAAACAATTAGAATCCAAATGTGCTGCTAAGGTATAAAGGCCTCCAAAGCATCTGAAACCATCTAATTATTTCCCTTCCTTTTTTTTTTCTCTCTCTCTTTTTTAAACAGATCCAGTAAAGTAAAATCCCCTTAGATCTTACATGTTAAGTTTTAGTTTATAATGATTTTTACAACCAAGTTATAAACCTCTGAAAATAGAGTTTTAATGGAAACGTGGAGAAAATGTAACTTTTTAAAAGCCATTTTTACCAGTTTATAGCATATGCTATACTTTTTTTTCTTCAGTTGGATTAGGAGTTACAGCTATTCTCCTATTAACTAAGCTTATCCAACTTCACCTTTCAGAATTGGTAGAAGTTAACTGTTCATTGTCAACTGATTCATGAACATAGAAGCAAGATTCTCTTGGAACATATGGCCTGAAGATAATAAATTCAAATGCCTGATGTAAAGTAAATTAGAATTGGGATTTTAATGTTGATAGCTTTTACCGCAAGACTCTTATAACATCTGTCCAGAAACCTTAATTTTTTCAGATGTTTTTCACACACGCTGTTCCAGATCTATACCTATGTGTTGTCTTCTTCCTTTAAGAAACAATTAGATTACATGGTTCTTATTTAAAAATAAAAGGCACATATGTGTTGAAATTCAAATTAAAATGACATCATTTCATTCTTTAGTAAAGAATCTCCACTCAACCACCAGACCAGTGGAGAAGAAGATAGAAAATGAAATGATGTGTTGAGATTAAATTGGGAAAATTTTTTTTACATAGATCTATACATCTAAGAGCTACTTTTTCAAAAGGCTAAATTGCCCCCATAATTGTGCATATTTTACAAAATAAGTTTTTGCGCATGTTATGGAATCTAATATCTGAAAAGGATCTTAATGATACTATTGTTTTCCAAATATGGAAAGTAAGCTCAGAAAAGTTAGGATCTATAGCTCAAATGGGATTAATGAGATGTTTCAAATAGCACGAGTAAGATATTTGATTTCATAGAGAAAAATGCAGAGGTGGAGGCAGGAAGGCAGAGAAAAGGCAGTGACTCACCTGAGCTCTCCCTGAAACGCCTCAGAACACCTTTAAATAATGCCACAACACAATTCGTGGAGTGGTAGAACCCACAAAAGGACAGGGTGAAATAATTTTCCAGACAAAGACAACTTAGAAGGCTGGTAGGGAACGTCAGTCACAGCAGAATGAGAGTGGAGCTGCACCAACAGAAACCGGACCCCAGTAAACTAGCAGCAATCCTTGGTTGTTGGGGGCTGTTTCCAGCGATCTCAGCCCATTTACTGTAAGAGGGTCAAACAAGTGATTAGAAGATTACAGGGGTCTCTTTGTTAGCACTAGGAGAAGGGCTCAGTTGCTTTGCCCCTACTCGGATTTATGTTGCAGTAATGGGTGGCAGTCTCAGGGTAAGGAGCAGCATTAGCACACCAAGGCGTTTAGGCTAAAGTCATGCAGGAATTCCTATCACAATTCCAGGGCAGAAAAGAGTGGTTGTGGTCACTCACAGACCAGAGAACAGGCCTGGAGAGTACTAAATACCTCTCTGTGAATCATACCACCTTGGAAGAAATGAAAACTTAGAAGTCCCTAGAAGTATCTCTGAAAGTAGCTACAAAACACCCAGGAAAGCTTTGAACAGTTCACATTAAACCCTGGAAGCAGAGCTCCACTTTATGAAAGTCAAGAAACAGACTAGAAAAATGAGCAAACAACAGAAAAAAAAACTGGTTATATAAAGTTACTATGGTGACAAGGAAGATCAAAGCACATACTCAGAAGAAGACATCAAAGTCAAAGCTCCTACATCCAAAGCCTCCAAGGAAAAAACAATGTGAATTTGTCTCAGGCCATGAAAGGGCAAAAAGATGACTTCAAAAATCAAGTAAGAGGGGACAGTTAGTGCTTCTGGGGTCAGAGAGTGCATGGGGTTGAAAGCTGGCCTCTGTTCCCCATCCCCCTCCCAGACCAGCAAAGGCAGCAGCTGGAGCAGCCTAGGCCCTACCCTCCCAACCTCTAGCAACCTCCACCCTCCCAGGGTCCTTTTCCACCCTTTCTCCTCCACCCACCTGTGGGTGCCCCCTTGCCTTCCTGCACACCTCTATCTTGTTCCATTCCCGGCCTCCTGCCCTTCCCTCCCCCCCCACTCCCTCTTTTCCCTTTCCTTTCCTCAAACCCAAAGATTTTGGCTTCCACTACCACCAGTGACCAAAGATTTGACCACTTTACAAAGTCCAAACCCCCAGAACACTGCTCAGCATGGACACCAGTGTAATTGAAGGTGGATTAAATGTCAGCCTCACCATCAGGCTACTTATACATGGAAAGGAACTTGGAAGCATTATTGGAAAGAAAGGAGAATCAGTCAAGAAGATGCATGAAGAGAGTGGTATATGTATCAACATCTCAGATGGGAGTTGTCCTGAGAGAATAATTACTCTGGCTGAACCCAGAAATACCATCTTCAAAGCCTTTGCAATGATTATTGACAAACTAGAGTAAGATATCAGCAGCTCTATGATCAATAGTACAGCTGTCAGTAAACCCCCAGTAACCCAGAGGTTTGTGGTCCCTGCTAGCCAGTGTGGCTCTCTCATTGGAAAATGATGATGCAAGATCAAGGAAATAAGAGAGAGTACAGGGGCTCAGGTCCAGGTGGCAGGGGATATGCTACCAAACTCAACTGAGCGGGACATCACTATGGTTGGCATCCTGTAATCTATCATTCAGTGTGTCAAACAGATCTGCATGATCACATTAGAGACTCCCTCCCACTCTCCCCCAAAGGGTGTCCAGCTCTACAGTCATCTTTGCAGGTGGCCAAGACAGATACAGCACAGGCAACAACAGTACAAGCTTTCCCCACAACTCCAAGTCCACGTGCCTCAACCCTCACCTGGAGGGATCACCAATAGAGACCTATACCATTCAAGGACAGTATGCCATTCCACAACCAGATTTGACCAAGCTGCACCAGTTGGCAATGCATATAGTCTCACTTTTCCATGATGCATGACAACACTGGATTCAGTGGCATTGAATCCAGATCTCCAGAGGGTAAAGGCTATTGTGCAGGTTTGGATACATCTGCTCAGACTACTTCTCACCATTCTAAATGACTTAATTGGCTGCATAATCGAGCATCAAGGCACTAGAATCTGCTGCCAGAATTAGCCTGGCCCAATATGTAATTGTCAGGCTGTATTAGTATGTAATTTGAAATTCGGATTCGCTCCTATAAATGACACTCTCGTACTACAATCAACAAAAAAAGAATAAGACTTTATTTGCACAATACACACCCTCGTACTACAATCAACAAAAAAGAATAAGACTTTATTTGCATAATACAAGAGTTTTGAAATAGTAGAATGTCTAATAAACTAGTAAGCAAGGCACGGACAGTCTAGTTTTGCATAGGCAGCATAGAGAAATGAGAATAAGCAATAACACAATACCCACTAAAATAATTAGTAAAGGAAGAGAATACATCACCAGTTCGAGGGAACCTCAAGTCTCAAAGTTGGCTGGGAGCCCCGGTCAGCCTCAATCAGCTCGAACTGGGAAAAGATGTTCCCGGGCGAAGCGTCCTTCCCGCGGGCGAAGCTCAAAAGCGGGCAGGACTAGGAGACTTTTTATAGGGGTCCCAAACAAAGAAGGACTGGTGCCAGTGGATTACACAAGCCTTTCTGTATAAAATCCTATATGTGCAGCTCTGACGTGACTAAAGTTCATTAATCTTAAAGATCATATCCTGGTGGATACATTCCGATGTCCTGAAGCCTGATAGTGCTTTTAATTAATAGCATGTGTTCCAGGGAGGAGAGCCACTCCTACCTGGAACATACGTGCCCGAGAGTGGCTAGTTCTCGGGACCCAAGCCAGGAACATCAGGAGTTCAAGGAACGGGCAACCACCAGTTATGATACAATCCAGCTTGAGGCTGGGTAATTGCTAATGAACAATTTAGTCGTTTATTTGAATGATCTTACTATATATAAGGAATTTATAATTTCTTATTCACAGGCTTTCCTTGGAGATGGGTGGCATGGGGAGAAGCTAGAACAATGCAGACTCACCCATAACCCCTTTCTGCTGTTCACCACCCATGATCCATCTGTTTCATTTCTGGAGAGTAATTTGGGATTGTACTACATCACACCAATAAGACTGGATAACATGACAAAAAAGGAAAATGATAAATGTTGGAGAAGATGTGGTAAAATTGGAACACTAATGCATTGTTGTTGGAATTGTGAACTGATTCAACCATTTTGCAGAGCAATTTGGAACTATGCCCAAAGGGCAACCAAATTGTTCATACTTTTTGATTCAGCCATGCCACCACTAGGTCTGAATCATAAAGAGATCATAAAAAGGGGAAAAAAAGATCAACTTGTACAAAAATATTTATAGCATCTCTTTTTGTTGTGGTCAAGAACTGGAAGTTGAGTAGATGCCAATCAATGGGGGAATGGGTGAACAAGTCGTGGTATATGAAGGTAATGGAATAGTATTGTGCTATAAGAAATGAGGAGCAGGCAGATTTCAGAACAACATGGAAAGATTTACATGAACTAATGCTGAATGAATTGAACAAAACCAGAACATTCTTCGATTAACAGTAACATTATGAGATGATCAACAATGATGGAGTCAGCTTTTCTCAGCAATATAATGATCCAAGAAAATTCCAATAGACTCATGATGGAAAATGCTAAGCACATCCAGAGAAATAAATGTGGAGTCTGAATACTGTTTGAACTATACTATTTTCACTTTTCTTTATTTTGGGGCTTTTTGTTTGTTTGTTTTAAGGGTGGCTAGGTAGCTCAGTGAATAGAGCACTGGCCCTGGAGTCAGGAGGACCTGAGTTCAAATCTGGTCTCAGACACTTAACACAAAACTAGCCATGTAACCTTGATCAAGTCACTTAACCCCAATTGCCCTGCCTTCCCCCCACCATAAAAAAAGCAAAAAAATAATTATAATTTTTTTCCAATTTGTTCTGATTCTTCTTTCACAACATGACTAATGCTGTAATATGTTCACCATGATTGGACTTGTATAACAGATATCATATTACTTGCATTCTTGAGGAGGGGAAAAGGGGATGGAGGGATGGATGGAACATAATTCAGACCTCAAAATTTTATAAAAAATCAATACTGAAAACTGTCTTTACATATAATTGGAAAAAATACTTTTGAGTTAAAATTGATTCAAAGGGAGAATAGTGTACACACTTAATTGGGAATAGAAATCTATCTTATCCTACAGGAAAGTAGGAGATGAAGTGCGTAAGAGAAGGGGGAGTGACAGAAGGGATGGTAGACTGGAAGAGGTGGTAGAATCAAAACACTTTTGAGGAGAAACAGGATAAAAGGATAGGGAGAATAGAATAAACAGAAGGTGAAACAGGATGGAGAGGAATACAGTTAGCAATTTCAACTGTGAAAAATATTGAAGCAAGTTTCTCTAATAAAGGTTTCATTTCTCAAACGGATATGTGAGTCAAATTTATAAAAATAAGAGTTATTTCCCAATTGATAAATGATCAAAAGATATGACCAGTTTTCAGAAGAAGTAATCAAAGCTAGCTATAACCATTTGGAGAAATGTTCTAACTCAGTATTGACTCGAGAAATGCAAATTAAAGCAATGCTGAGGTACTACCTCATACCTATTAGTTTGGCTAATAGGATAGAAAAGGAATATGACACATATTGTAAGGGACATGGGAAGATGAGATATTAATGTACTGTTGATAGAGTTGTGACCTGATTCAACCATTTTATAGAGCAATTTGGAATTAAGTCCAAAGGGCCATATAAGCGTGCATATCATTTGGACCTGCAATACCATTACTAGCTCTATATCCAAAATGAGATTTAAAAAAGAAAGAAGATGTAAGTGAAAAAAAAACTCTTTATCAGCTTTTTTCTGAGGGCAAAGAAGTAGAAATTGAAAAAGATGTTCATCAATTGGCTAATGGCTGAACAAATTGTGGTATCTGATTGTGATGGAATATTATTGTGCTATAGGAAATGATGAGCAGGATGCTCTCAGAAAAAAAAAAAACCTGGAATGATTTACAAAAGCTGATGCAAAATGTCATGTATTGTGTACAAAGTAATAGCAATATTATAACATGATCAGTGGTGAATGACTTAGTTATTTTCAGGAATACGTTGATCTAAGAAAACTCTGAGAGACATGACGAAAAATGTTATTCATCCCCAATGAAAGAACTGATGGTGTATTAATGGAGATTGAAACATACTTTTTTTTACTTTCTTGATTTTTCTTGAGTTTTTTATCTGTTTTCTTTCACAACATGACTAATATGGAACTAAGTTTGCTTGACTGTACACTATTAAATGAATCTCTTGCTTTCTCAATGAGGAGCATAGGGAAGGAGGAAGGGAGAAGAATTTGAAAGTCATTTTTAAAAATAAATGTTAAAAACTGTTTTTCATGCAATTGGGGAAAATTAAATATTAAATAAAAAAGAAGGTGTATACATCTGAGAACTTCATTTTCTATATTATCAAAGGGAAATATCTGAGGTGTATGTATATGTGTGTGTGTATGCCTGTGTGTGTTAGTCCTTACTTAGTCCTTTTCAGAAGCTGCTACCCAATGCAATAGTGTAGAAATATGACCAAATAAAGTTGATCATGTTTTGTGGTTCTTTTAAGCTGGTGCCTGGAGTTAGGGAGGAGCCTCCAGTTGTTTGCTGAGATACTTGGTAGCTTAAATTGCTAAAATACAATATCCCAAGGAACTCACCTGTAAGATACACAACACTTAACTCTGACTCAAATCTATATAACAGTTAACACATCCCCAGTACAGGGAATAATTGAGATAATGGTAGGAGGAAAAAAGGACATGTTATCATCATTGCTCTGTCTTCTGATCAGCACAGCCTTACTTTCATATAATCTCTTGCTTCTACTTAAGGCTTCACTCATGTATAATCTTCCTCATGAAGTCTGATCACCAAATCTGTTAATGTGCCCTCCTAATCAAATAATTATGAAAATGTTGACATCTTTAAATGGCATATCCCTCCTCAATACAAATCAGAACCTCCCTTCCAGTAGACATGAAAAAACATGTAAAGTTTGGGGCAAAACTAACCCCTCACAAGCAAGATTAATTGATCTCATTTTCTGGAGAAGTCACTGATGTTATTGGATCTTCCTATTGCTCCATTTCTCCCCATGCATGCATAGTTATTCCTTTTCTACCTGAAGGGTGGGATGAAAGAACTGAGTTTTGTCCTAAGGCCCCTAAATTGTGCTCTCCTTGTTGAGGAGAGCAGTAAATAGTTTGAGGCAACATAGGAATTTATTTTTGTTGGTGTCAAATTTAGACAAAAAAAAAAACAACTGGAGGGAACAAAATTTAGAGGCTAACATTTTATACTTTGAGTAAGGAGAGAGCATTAACACCTTTAGGAATCTGCCTTCATGGAGAAAATTGAACATGAGCGAAACGTTGAGTGCAAGCTAGGGATGAGATGAAAGTGAGGCAAAGCAGCTTCTAAGAAAGGCAAAAAGAGCCCGTGCAAATTATGAAGGAAGGAAATGAAATGCAAATTTTGGGGAGCAAGAAATAGGTCAGTTTGGCAGTCTGAAATGCAGAAGATATGAAGGGAAATATTGTGACATCATGCTAGAAAGAAGGGAACAAGACTATGATGACCTTATATGTATAACAGAGAAGTTTATATTTTGTCCTAGCAGGAATAAGGAAACCTATTGAGCATTGGCATTACATGGTCATACTTGTACTATAGGAATATCAATTTGTCAGCTTTATGATAAATGGATTAGAGAACAGAGTGGATATAGGGCAAATAGATATAGATATGTAATAGACAAAGAGGAATGTTTATCTAAATGCATATGTATACTTATTAGTAATAATAACTAGCATTTTAAGGTTTGCAAAACACTTCATAAAATCTGATTTTTTCATCACAACAACGTTGGGAGGTATATGCTATTATTATCCCCATTTTACCAATGAAGAAAGTGAGTTTGAGAAAAGTTAAGCTATCTTCCTAGAATGATGGTCATACAGGTAGTAAATGTCTGAGGTCAAATTTAAACTAAAGTCTCTCTGACTTATTTCAGATCCACAGCTATATCTAAGATATATACATACATACATGCACACATCTATATTTATATCTTGATAGAGAGATAAAAGATAGATAGATAGATAGATAGATAGATAGATAGATAGATAGATAGATAGATAGATAGATCTTCCCAGAATTTTTAATATCTCTTCAATTACCTAAAGAGAGGTTGGCATCATAAATCTTTTCTCTGGAAGCTGGAATCTAAAAGAGCCCAGATCTGTTCTCTCCTATTTCACCAACTCTGTCCTGCCCCTCAGGTGCAAGGCATTGAACAATCACTCTCCACCAATGAAGATAGATTTCCATAAAATTGTACATAGTGGCAGGGACAAAGAGAATAGGATGTATGTGAAAGCTATGGTAAGAAGAATTTGTAGTATTTAGCAACTAATTGGAAAAGGTTGGTGAGTGAGAGACAAAAGGTAATGATAACACTAAGGTTTTGAATAACTAAATATTAGAAATAGTGGGGTCAAAAGGAAGAGCAGGTTTGGAATGAAAGACAGAAAAAGGCAAATTGGTGACTTACATGATGATTCAGCAAAGGAGACTGAAGAGAAAGTGCCCAATAGGTAGGAAGAGAATAAAAATAATATTATCGCAGAAGTTAAAACAGGAAGCTTCTATATGATTCCCCCTTTCCCTCTAGCTCAGAATTCTGAATCTCAGTCTTTTCTGCAAGAAGATGCTTTACTACCTCTTGCTCTAGGGACAAAAGGATCTGGAGTTTAGGTGGGAGGTGAGAGCAGAGAAAGTTTGGGGAGTCATCTACATAGAGAGAGTTGAAGTCATGGAAGTAAATAATACTGCCAGAGGCCAAGATGTACAGAGAGGACAGAAAAAAAACACACCTCATTTGAGAATTATGGAGAAGATAGGAATAGGGACTGGACCTGTGACTTCACTTACATAAACAACTCTCAGATGAGGAAACACTCCCTATGAATGCATGTTGGTACCTTCTCTGCAATTTACAATTGTTTCTAGCACTGAGAAGTTAAATGACTAGTTCAGGTCACAAAGCAAGGATGTGTGGGTCAAGGGGGGTAAAGGACTATTGAAGGAGACATTGAATAGTGTTTCAAAAATGCAAGGAGAGTCTCTAGAATAAAGGTAAGGAGATTATCGAAAATAAGGGGGGATTCATAGTTAACTATATAAATGTTGCAGAAAGGTCAAGGGTGATGAGAAATGAAAAAATAAGTCTCTAGATTTGGTGAATAAGTCATCAAAACTCTTTTTCTTAAAAAAACAACTTTTGTGATTGATGGGGAATGAAGTTCATTTTACAAGGGTTTGAGCAGAGTGTGGGTTATGTGAAAGTAAAGATATAATTTAAAAAAATTAATTTGGTGATGGAAGGGAAAAGAGAAATAAGACAGTTACTATATGAGGTAGAAGGGTCAGGGAAAGGTTTTTGAAATTTGGGGAGACTTGAATGTCTTTGTAGGCAGCTGGGAAGAATCCTGTAGATGAAGAAAATCTAAGTTAACTAAGAGAGATAAAATGGATAAGTAACATAATATAAAATTTAAAAAATCCAGTTAAACCACATTTGGAAGGCAGAGATTTAAATTCACATCCTATGTCTATTTGCTAGTTGTATGATCATATGTATGAGTCACTTCATTGCTGTGAGCATCAATTCAAATCAAATGTAAAATTGGGGAAATATTTAAGTATAGGACTCACTGTGTACCCAGCACTGTGCTAAATGCTTTACAATTATTATCTCATTTAATACATACAATAGTCCAATGAGGTAGGTGCTGTTATTATCATCCCTCTTTTACTGTTGAGGAAACTGAGACAGGCAGAGGTTAAGTGACTTGTCAAGAGTTATCCAGCTACTGACCAAAAGCTGACTTGAACTCATATCTTCCTAATGCTACGTCCAGCACTGTATCTTACGCTACCTAGCTCCCACTAATAAGAAGCATGTAAGGAATGAATTCCGGTGATTATTCAGATTGTCCTGGCGTCTTTAAAAGAGTGTAAATGCTACCTCCAGCAGAAGACCCTTCCCACACCTCAGTTCCTATTTGCTTCACTTTTTAGAATATTTTCTATCTACTCTGTATTCATATTATACATACCATTTGCCGTATATATTGTCTCTCCAATTAGACTGTAAGCTCATTGAGGAGAGGACTTTTCTTGTTGTTGCTGTTGTTGTCTTTATTTTTTATTATTAATGCTTAGCACAGTACCTAGCACTTAGTAAGGACTTCATTTATTGATTGATTGACTAGTTGCTAGTGAATTTTTAAAGTGGCAGATACTGGAGTCAAGCCTCAGTATTAGGGTGAATTAAATCAAATCAGTTGAGATGTGTCAGGATATTTCAAATGGGACAACTGGCCAGAGGTCAAGAAGAAAATAACGAAACAGCTTAGAATGACTGAGGGAGTATGAGGATTGAAAGAATCAAAGATCATAGCAATTGAAAGAAAGTAAATTTTTTTATGTTCAAAGCAGAATGTAAACTTCTAAAGGTCAAGGGGATATTTTGGTCCTTGTGTCCTTCCAGACAGAAGCTACTTAGCTAAAGTTTATTGAACTGAATTATAGATATTAGAGGCGGTGCCTTTAGATGTAGTATGACACTAATCACCACATGTGACAGAAATGGAGTGAAGAAGAGATTGTGAGGTTTAAGGAAATTAAGACAATAAGGGTATAGGAGAGTCCACCATGATTCCCACTACCACATAATGTAGTCTAGAATTCAAAACAAGGATATTGGGTTTCAAGTTCCAGTTCTTTATTTGTACATCCTATGTGTATGTGTGTATGTATATATGTATGTATTATATATGTTTGTGTGTAGTGTCTGTGTGTGTATAGTGCTTGTGTGTGTGTGTGTATTCATGGCAAAGACTTTTAATTTGAGGGCTTGTATCACAACCCGACAGTTGGGAGTATTGATTAAGGTTGTAGTTTAAGTATTCCTAAAGTTCCTCCAGGAAGTGATTGCCTTCTTTCTTCCCATCCCATTGACATTTTTAAAAGGAAGTAGAAACCTGGCTTATTAACTTTATGCCAGATTTATCATATGCCAAGACAGAAGCATATGGCTGGGTGATCCTGCCAAAGGAAAACTGCATTCTTTTCCTCTCCTGTGGGGGTTTTGAAGTTATGAAAAATAATAGTATCTACATTTTATGATTCAGATATTGTCATATAGTTCTTTAAAAATGAAGAATTTGTTTTTTCAATAACATCTATTTGAATTTAAGCATGAAATGGCTAAAGAAAATGGTAATATTTGTTAAATATGCTATTTATTTTCCTGCATTTATATTATTATGACTTTAACTTGGGGGAATCAGTTTTAGAACATAATCATTCTTTTGCCTTAAAACTAGAGAAGAGTGTTTAACACAATAGGAGGTCTGATAGCACTTGCTATTCAAGGGTCATTCCTATACCAAAGTTATAAACTGAATTAAAATTATTGTTACTGTCATCATTACTCCTGTTTTCTCAAGGAAGTATTTTTGGTGTTCTTTTGATTTAAAAATGGTTTTAGAAAATTATATTTTGTTTCCAGATTGCATACTTTGATAAAGAATTTTGCTGTTGTTTCATGTTTAAATGTCATTTTAATTCATGAGTCTTTTAGGTGGTTCTATGAATAAAGTGCTGGACTCAGAGTCAAGAAGAGGAGTTCAAATACAGCCCAAGATATTTACTAGCTATGCGACCTTTGGCATATCACAACCTCTGCCTGCTTCTGTTTGCTTATCCACAAAATGAGGAAAATAAAAGCACCTTACCACCCTGCAACGTTTTAAGGATATAAGATAATATGTGTAAAGCACTTTGCAAAACTTAAAGTGCTCTATAATGATCATTTCTGTTCATAATTCAGTAAACTAATGTCATTCATTATAGTTTTAGGTTCATAATTTTAATCAGTTCAAGTCTATATGTCATAATTGTTAATGAGGTAAATGAGTGCTGGATAGCCAGACATTAAATCATGTTCTGGAGCTAGAAGGTACATGTAGGTCTGTTTCAATACACAGGAATGACCCCTCTGAGTATGTAGCACCAAGATTCCAAAATATATGATTCAATATCATAAGGAAAGAGAACTGGAAAAACCTACATAAGGCATTAAGGTAATTGTGATGATTTAATTAAAAATGACACTAATGCAGTGGAAAGAACACTGGCTGCAAGAACCATATTTGAATTCTGCTCACCATATGACCATGACCAAGGCATTTTATTTACCTGAGATTTAAAATTGATGGATTTTGAGATTCCTTCCACCACTACATACCGTGTTTCCCGGATAATAAGACCTATCCCGAAAATAAGCCCTCCCCTTACTGTATAAGATTCCTCTAAAATAAGCCCTCCCCTGAAAATAAGCCCTATTGAGATTGCTACTGTAGTGAAGGTGATCCCCTGTGCTACACGCTACATTACGGTACCCTCTGTATGCACCGTTCCCCCCTGCCGAAACGCACGCTGCGCTCCGAGCTGCATCCAATCAGAGCTGCAGCAGTGAGCGTGTCATCCTGTTCTTTATTGAATTCATTATTGAATAAAGGTACATTTTTTTGTTCACATTTACCTGTTTATTAAAATTGCTGTCAATGTTCATTAAAATAAGCCCTCCCTTGAAAATAAGCCCTCTGGTGTTTTTCTGTCCAAAAAAACTAATAAGACAGTGTCTTATTATCGGGGAAACACGGCATATGATTCTATTTTTTTTTTTTCCAGAGAGGGGCTGTTGTAGACTTAGAAGGGAGTCAATACAAGAAACTACTCCTGGGGGGGAGGCTAGGTGGTACAGTGAGTAAAGTGCCGGCCCCAAAGTCAGGAGGACCTGAGTTGGGTTCTGGCCTCAGACACTTAACACCCCCACAAAAAAACTAGCTGTGTAACCTTGGGCAAGTTACTTAACCCCAATTGCCCTCCAAAAGACAAAAAAAAAAAAAGAAAAAGAAACTACTCCTGCCAATGCACATAAGTAACTGTCTACAACTTATAGTCTTAGAGAGCTGCCTGGAAGTAATGGGAAATATGGATTGTCCTTTCAGCTACTGATAAAATGTTTCCTTTATGACGTCATGTCCTTTAATACAATGGTTAAAGTCCTACACTCTTTTTAATGATTAAGAAGATGTACACATGTAGTTTAAACTTTTTGATTGATTCAATCAAGTATCTAGGAATTCTGAGATCACATTTAGTGAGTATGTAGGTGTGTATGTGTATGCATTTGTAGGGAGTAATTTTTCCGACCTTATACAAAGAAGCATGAGTCTTACTTACAAAGCTTTGCCTTTGCATAAAAAAGCAGAGAACAAAGTTCATGAGATCAATCAAGTAGTGAACCATTCAACTGGTGGAAAAGCTTTGGTTTGGAGAATTTATTTTAAAGCAAATAGCCTAATAGAGAATTGCTTTTTTTTGTAGGAAGGAGAGAGATTGTCTCACTTTTTCCTCCCCCTCTTTTCTATATTATCAGAGAGAGCACACATCACCTGGGGTTTGAAAGACTCTCAGTAAGAGACAACCCATCTAGCTCTGGGAAAATAATTGTTTTCACCCATTGAAAAGCAGCTTCAGGGACTGTGATCCTTCATAGTAGAAGGAAGTCCTGACTATGGATTCTGCAAGGCTGCAATCCTCAGAGCCTAGAAGAGTACTATGCATATCTTAGGCAAAATTCATGAGGACTCTACTAATGGAGAAATAGATGCCCAATAACTAGGAGCTGTGAGTCAGCCCTGAGCCTTCAATTCTCTTTATACATATGTTTTAATGCTTCTGAACATAAATTTTATGCTCACATTCCCCAGAGACTCTGTATTTATGTGTAATGGAAATTGTTGCAGACTTTTAGGGATGGAGAGTTTATGTTTATTCTTTCATTTGTTTGTGTGTGTATTTATTTATTTGCTTATTTATTTATTACATATCTTACCATCTTTACTTACCATTCCATCATAAATAATTTTAATAAAAAGTTAATTAAAACTATATGAATATCAATAGGTAATATACAAGTAGGGGTTAATGAGTGACAAAACTAAAAACTTCCCCTCCTCTCTGACATACACAGTTATTAATAGTATGGCAAGTAGCCTTCTTATTTCTTGGGACCTGACCATCCAGTATGACTGGGAGCTGTGAAAGTAAGATGCAGGACAATGACAACTGTCCCGCTAATGTCCCGGTACTTACCCACACAAAAATAAACTACAATTAGTCAACATTTCCATCAAGAATTTTAGTGATTCCCAAGTTTGCTGCCATAGAACCACATGAATAGTCAGTATAATCAGGTAGGCAGCACTCAACAAGCATTAAGTAAGTATATACTGTATGTCATTTTGGTCTTCTTTGAGCAAAAATAATATATAATGTATACATGCGTGTTTACACATACACATTTATATGTATTTATGTATATGCTTGTGTACATATATACACACAAACAACCTCTCTTGCTATATGTAATTTCTATATTATATACAATATACCCACATACATTTATACCCCCACACAATAGATAGATTGACAGAGATATATTTTACATGAATATACATAATATATAATGCATGTTATATGTAATAGAGAGAGTGATTCTGTGTGTGTATGTTCTTTGTTCTCATAGAAGACTAAAATGAAATCACTATGTTAGAGTCAAGTTCCAGGGTGTCTGACTATGGCTGATCAGATCAATATGAGCTCAGAATGCTCTGCCACAACTTGGGCATAAGTAGTCCATGTGGACATTTGGGGTGGATTCTTCAAATTTGTTCATCTCAAGTTTCTTTTGAGCTACCTCAATTCTGCTTTGCTCATAAAGCACAGGAACTTCTCTGATGAGGGCAAACCATGCTGAGCAGTCCTATGCCAGTGTCTCCCATGTCATGCAATCAAATCCAAAGTTCTTAAGAAAGACCTTGAGAGTGCCCTTGTAGTGCTTTTTCTGACCATGATGTGAGAACTTGTCCTTTGTGAGTTCTCCATAAAATAGTCTTTTTGACATTTGAGCAATGTGGTGAACACATCAGAGTTATGCTATCTACAGTAGAGTTTGAATGCTTGGCAGTTTAATTCGAGAAAGGACCTCAGTTTCTGGTATTCTGTGTGTGTGTGTGTGTGTATGTGTGTTTGTATAGCTTGTTTGTGTATATGTGTCTATACATACATATTTATTATATAATATTTTAGAGAGAGAAGAGAAAGGGTGAGATGCAGACACAGAGAGAAAAATACCCAGGGGGAGGTGGGGAACAGACTAACAGACAGCAAGTGAGGACAAATTGGAGATAATCAATAGATAAAAGGCACTAAGTAGCTTAAAGGGAATCACTGCAAAAAATATGCACTTATCTAGGCAAGATCCCTTTCCTAAGACAGGGACCTGAGGCTACTCACACAAACAAAATATGTAGAGAATACTTTTATACAGGGGGGAATATCATTTACTATTCACCAGCACAAACACCTAGAAGGGATAAAATTTGAGCAAACTGCAGCTAAATAAATGCTTTTGATCATAATGTTTCCCTAGGGCACATTTTAACCCAGTTTAGCAAATTCTGGAAAAGTGCTTTATTATTATTTTATTTTTTAAACAGCCTTATTACTTGTTGGTCATTTTTCTAGGGGCAGGAATGACTTGAGCTGGGCTACCAATAAAACATGTGTGTACATACACACATAAAAAATACATCTATGCATGGGCACATATAATTATTTTATACATGTATGCATATATATACACATATGTACATACAAAATTCATTTGAAGCCCACAAGTCTTTTCTTTTCATGAGGAAAGACAATTTCTTTCCAATATTCCCCCTGCTTTTTGTACTCTAATTTTATTTTATCCATATGTCATGCTTTCAGTTTTTATATTAATTTTTATCTTTCAAGTGGCCAATGGTAGAGCATGAATAGGCTGGAGTCAGGAAGACCTGAATTCAAATCTGACTTTACACACTTACTAGTTGTGTGACCAAAGGCAAATGACTTCTGTTTACCTAATTTACTCATCCTTAAAATGGAAATAATTACAGCAACCCCCTTATAGTGTTGTAAAAATTAAATGAGATCTATATTTAGAATGCTTGGCACAGCACTTGGCACATAGTAGCTGCTACAGAAATGCTTGTTCCATTATATTCTTTAATGAATATGGATCTTGCCAATATCCCAAGCAAGATGAATCTCTTTCATGAAAGGAAGAAGGGCAAGAAGAAGAAGGAAGAGAAGGAGGAAGAGCAAAAAGAGAAAGAGGAGTAGATGGAGGGGGAGGAAAAAAAGAGGAGGACATAGTAGGAAAGGAGGAAGAAACAAGAACAAGAAGAAAAAAATAAAAAAATAGTTCTTTAGTTATTAAGTCAATTTTTAAGATGACAACTTAGTAAAAAAAAATAATAAATCGAATTATACCTTGAAAAAGTGGCAGGGTCTTGGTAAGAACAGAAAAGTGGTGTCAGGAGGTTGGCAGGTAGGAATAGCACAAGCAAAATAAAAGAATGTACAGGTCATTTCTAGGAAAAAAAAAGCAATGCCCAGCAAGGACAGAGACAGGATTATGTAAAAGATGCACATTTTCAAATACTCTTTAATGGTTTGATAAGATGAACTATATGTATTCAATGGTTTATGAGTACAAACAACTCTTACACTTCATTATATAATGTTAATAAAGAAGAATGACCCAAGAGTAAATTAGGGAAGTATATTAGACTCTGAGAATTCACACAGGGATCAGATGGTGTATTGCCTTATCATAGGCAAAAAGGTAGGTATAACTACTCACTCAGAAGGACTTCTCTGTCCTCTCTAAGAGATTTATGGTTTCCTCCTCTTTATTTAAGCCCACACAAGGATTTCCCCCATAGGTTTCTCCCAGTTTATTCTCTGATGACCAGATCTAAATACCCAGACCCCACAGATAAAGCAAGTGTCATAATGACACATTTGTAGATACTGATATTGTAGGAGGTAATTTGTCAAGTTACAGGGAAACTCATTGAATTTCATTGTAGATTTCTCAAAAGAGGAATTCTCAGTTCTACATGAGGGAAGAAGAGTGAGAAAGTAGGACTATTACTAGATTTGTGTGAAGTACCTCAGTTTGAATACCAGTAACCTGGGGAACTTCAGACATAAAGTTTTACATCCTTGGAGCATAGTATCTTTGTTAGAGACTAGAGGAAAAAATACACTAACTTCATGGAGCTACTGAGGCATAATTTCTTCTCCTTCCTGTACCCCAAGATACTATGAATGATGCAGAGACCACCCCAGGGTCTTCTCTACTCAGAGGTACATTAGATGTTAAATATTTCCCAATTACCTGAAAAAATATTTTTAAGAATAATTTCTTTCAGGGGTGGCTAGGTGGCGCAGTGAGTTAAGAGTGCTGGCCCCAAGAGTCGGAAGGATCCGGGATTGGTTCTGGCCTCAGATACTTAACACCCACACCTCCCCCACACACACACCCACACTGGCCATGTAACCTTGGGGAAGTTACTTAACCCCAATAGCTTTAAAAATAAAAAAAGAAGAAGAATTTCTTTCAGATTTGAATTTCAAATTGTCTTCCCTACTGTCAGTCCTCTCCCTTTTTGAGGAAAAAATTAATTTGCTATCTCTTATAGTTGTGAAGTCATGACAAATATATTTCAATATTAGCCATGTTGCAAAAAAATAAAAGGTTAAAAATGAAACAACAAAAATAAAGTAAGAAAAAAGATAGGCTTCGTTTTACATTCAGCATTCATCAGTTCTATCTCTGTATTGGATAGCATTTTTCATCATGGGTTCTTTAGACTTGTCTTGGATCATGGCCTTGAATGATGTAGCTAAGTCTTTCACAGTTAATCTTCTTTAAAATATTGCTGTTATTTTCATTTTTTATATTATACTAATATTCCATCACAATCATATACTGTAACTTTTTCAGCTGTTTCCCAATTGATGGGCATCCCTTCAATTTCCATATGCTTTACTATCACTAATAAAAAGGTATATATATATTATATATATATATATATATATTATGGATCCTTTTCTTTTTTTTATCTCTTTGGGATAGAGACCTATTGTTGTGTCAAAGGGTTTTTTATTACCCTTTGGAATAGTTCCAAATTGCATTCCCGAATGGTTGAAAAAGTTTACCACTTCCTGATGAGTTTTTGTTCTACTCTTGAGCAAGAATTAATTCTTTGTGTTAGTTTTCTTAACTGTAAAAATAAGTTGGTTAGAGTAGATGATCTTGAAATTCTCTTATAGCCCAGAAATCCTGTGTTTTTATTATAGTTCTTATTAATTCAACAATGCTTGTGGAATAATCATGCAAATGGCTAGGGAGAGAGTCAACACTGGTAAAAATCATCAGAAGATTTTTTTCCCTTTTCCATTAGTTGAAGGAAAGTTTGGGTGGGTTGTAAGGGGAAGGCATCGTTTTGATACATATAATGTGGGGTGTTTTGAAATTGAGAATGTCGCTGATGCTACTGCCTGGGGGCTGTTGCTATTTTCATTAGTAGATACCTCCCTCTGATTCTGCTACTTATCATGACCTGACTGACATTTCATAGCTAAAGAAAAGGAGGTAGACAGAAGTTAAATGACTTGCAATGGGTCACAGAGCAAGTAAGTATCTGAGTATGGGTGTGAACTCGGGCTTTCCTCATTCTAGTGCAGCATGTTCCTAACTGCTTAGTGAAGAGTCATTGTTGGTTAGTCATATTTCATTTACATCGTACTCTTTGTGACTCTATTTGGGGTTTTCTTAACAAAGAAGATTGTTTCTTAACAACGGTCTGGTTTGCCATTTGCTTCTCCAGCTTGTTTTACAAAGAGGAAACAGACAAACTGACTAAAGTGACTAGATCAGGGTCACACAGCTAGCAAGTGTCTGAGGCCTCATTTTAACTCAGGAAGATATGTCTTTCTGACTCCAGGTCTTGTACTCTATTATACCACCTAGCTTCTTCAATGAAAAGTATGTTATTAGTAATAGAAGATACTAGTGATAATGAAATATCTGACTTTTTATCCTGTTCTGTCTCTCCATCCCACCCGCACCAGCATTTTTTTTTCCTGATAGATTAAATTCTTCAGCCAGAACATTATCGGTACCTAACATATAGGACTGAAACGAATCCACAAGTTATTATCATTTTAATCCCATTAACAAAAACCAAACATTAAAAGGGATGAGTTTACCTTGCCAGCATACCCCCTTTCCCAATAAACTGAACCTGCCACTTCAATGCTGTGTCAAAAACTCCTCAGCTGCTTCCCTCAAATCAAAACCTGCCAGATCCCTGAGATTTCAATAAGCAATTTGATTAAGCTACATCCATAAGCCTGAGAATGAGATTACCACACCTTTCCTATGACCATCAAAGCCTCTAGAAACCGAATTTAGCTTTTCTACTTCATATGTTTCCTGAAATTTAGCCCCTAAATACTATCACTCTCAGGAGTGTGCTGACCAATAATGAGAAAACAATTTCAAAGACAACATGACTGAGATGTGTACACATCTCATTAGACAAATGCCAAACCCATATTTACAAAGTGATTCTGTAAGGAAATTCAGCATCCAGAAATGGCTAACAACTAAGAATCTATAAAGAAGAGCCAGAAGAAGAAAAAAAAAATTCATGAGGCAATTTGCACCTTGTTACCTAATTTGAATTTTAATAGACAAACTCCTAGAGCAGTCACAGGCTAGAAAGAAACATTGATTGAAAAGAGCCATAGAGGATATTACCAGACAATTACCATACAATTTAAAATGCATATTCCATCGTTCATATACAGCATTTTTTTTATCAGTTCATCACAGGGTATGCAGAGGTTACAGAAAAAAAAGCCAGGATCAGAAGAAAAGCCAACCAGGATTTCCCCCTTGAAGCTGTAATTTTCCTTTCTCTCTCCAACAGGTAGGGGGCCAGGCATATAAATGGGGCCTTGACATAGAGGGCAATACAGAACCAATGTTCAATTGTATAATAAGTGAGAAAGTGTCACTAAGAAAGTGTCTTGCCTAACAATACAATTCATGGGACTGGGGAGTGTATGTGCTTTTACAAATGTACTTTGATGTCATTACTACATGAAATCTAAACCCCATTTCACCTCTTCAAGATGAAAACAAATGATCAGTGATGATCCAACATAGCAACTTTAAACCTTGGTGACAAGTACTTCTCTCCATGTAACTTAGACATTGCATAATGTTGTTTTCATGCAGTGACGACCCGAATGGAAAGAGTGTTGGCTTTGGAGTCAGAGGCCCTGGAATTGAAGTATGATATTTTTTTGCACTATGTAAAGAGGCCATTTTCTGCTTCATTTCTTACCCAGTCTTAATCACTGAATAAGACCTTTCTTCAGTCAAACTCAGACATGTTAAAGGCCAAGGTCTCCCACTGCATCCAAGGCTATCTCCAGTCATTGGACCCAGATGGATCTGGAGGAGAAAGTGAGGCTGGTGACTCACTTAAATCCAGTTCACTTGCATGTCATGGCATCACCTCCCTTAAGTCATGAACCTCTTCAATAACGAAGGACAAACAACAATAACCCTCAGGGTTTTCTAATCTTCATTTGAAAAAT
Source organism: Petaurus breviceps papuanus (assembly GCF_028583685.1). NCBI lineage: Eukaryota > Metazoa > Chordata > Mammalia > Diprotodontia > Petauridae > Petaurus > Petaurus breviceps. Next base: position 4,109,555 of record NW_027187308.1, on the reverse strand, counting down.
AAGGGATTGGATTCAATGAGTTTTAAGCTCTTCCAGTTCCAAAAGTCTGACTGAAACTATTTGCTTTTGTAATGTTGTTTTGCTTTTTATAGGGAAAATTGTTCAGTCCTTTGAGTCATGCCTGACTTACTCTTTGTGATCCCATTTAAGTTTTTCTCAGCAAAGATACTGGAATGGTTTGCCCTTTCCTTCTCTTGCTCATTTTACAGATGAAGAAACTGGAGCAGACAGGGGTAAGTGAGTTGCCCATGGTCACACAGCTAGTAAGTATCAGAGGCTGGATTTGAATTCAGGTCTTCCTGACTCCAGGTCCAGTGCTCTATTCACTGAGTCCTTTTTATTTTTTGAGGAAGGGGAACAAGTAGTAAAATTAGAGCTTGTATGTGCCTTTCCTGGACATCTCTATATCATGCTGCCTCAATTTCACCCATCATTTCTATTTCTATGACCTTCTTTCACCAACCCCCCCCCCCCCACAATCTTTAATCCACCAGGACCTTGATCTCCTAACCTGTGATATCAGACTCTGATAAGTGAGTCTTCACCCCCACCCCATCCCCCACTTTACAAATAACCAGGTCTCTCCACACCACTTAAAGGATATCTCTACCCCGTGCCTCTCCACCTTTCCTAGTTCGCCTTTATGTGTTTTTTTCTCCCATCCAAGTGTATGCTTGAAAGTATGTATTATCTGGTGTCTGCCTTTCTCTCTCTCTGTTTTTCTCTGTCTCTCTCTGTCATCTGTCTGTCTTGTTCTCTTTCTCTGTCTTTATCTCTCTCTCTCTGTCTTTCTGCCTTCCTCTGTCTCTCTGTCATTCTCTGTCTTTCTGTCTGTCTCTCCCTCTCTCTCCACATAAACAACACACCAGTGGGAATTAAGGTGGGAAACTGAGACAGAAACTGAAAAAGCAGGAAGTGGTGAATAAGAGAGAAAGACACAGAAACAGAGGGAGACAGGGAGAGAGAGAAGGAGAAAGAGAGAGGGGGAGAAATAGAGAGATGGAACCTAAAAGTTCAAGAGAATAAGTGGTGAAATAAATATACAAGTAAAAATTGTTTTGTAGCTTGTGATTAACAGGAGCTCCAACAAATATTTGTAAGCCCATGTGAGAATATTTAGGAAGCTTTTAAAATGCTTCCCCGCAAGTGGTGTCCCCATTAGTAGCAGAGATCCTCTCAGCACGGAAGTGCCAGTGCCAAAACAAATGTCAAAGCAAACTAAAAATGAATTTTTAACGTTTCCTGTGGTGATTTTTGCCTAATGCATCAACAGACTTTGCAGTTATTCAGGCAGGTACAATAACATTCCATATGTCACATCCAATCACAGTGGAAGTATAGATGCCTGTACCTGGTTGTCTAAAGAAAAAGTTTTTTAAGAAAGTTTATTTTTCCGAAGAAAGGCCTCAGTGAGTAATTGACATGAGTGTTGATTAAAAACACCTGTGGAAAAAGGAATTGATTTTTAGCTGCGCATTTGTTTTTAGTGCCTAACAGGGCTTGTCGCATCAAGAAAGTGCATCAACCTTGACTTGACAGTGTTTGTGTCCCGAGGTTTTTAAATTTTTTAAAAAAATATTGTTGCTTGCACTATTTATTGCTGGTTTTCAAGGGGTTTAATTGCACCTTGGATCCTTTGTGTCAGGATAACAGAAAGTAGATTTCTTGAAAATATGCTTTAAGGACAGATTGAATCTTTGAACACTATGAAGGAGGTGCTTAATATGGTGTATACTGGATAGACGGTTTCACTGGTAAGGGGGAAAAATAAAAGGATCTGAAAGCAAAGATTCAGAAGTCATTTGGCAAAAGAAAATTTAAAAAATTTAAAAATAACAAATGATAAATTGTTTTATTTTCTTTATCTTCCTTCCATTCTCCCCCCAACCCCCTCCCCCTTTTTTTTTCTTTTGGAAGTAGGGGAGGAAAAAAAGGGAGTGAGATTGTACTTAAACATATGGGACTGCTTCTGTTGGTTAAAGCAACTGCAGATTTTCCAATCCTCTTCTGGACTACTGTGTATTCTGCAAAGATATTCTCCCCTCGCCTGCCAGATGCTAATTGAAAAGTGGCTGCATAAAGGAGTTGTTGCTGATTCATTAAGATTTCAATTGGGAAGGGGAGCTTCTGTTTTGTTTATTTATTGGGCTTTGTGGCCATTTGTTGGTAGTCTCAGATCTGATTCTCATATATAACAAATATCAAGGTTTTCAGATTCACCTGGAGACCTCAACCTAATGTATACCTTACTGAATATCAAAGAGAAAATCACATAATATATTGCAATGGCTTGAATAGACATGGTTAGCAAAAACTGATAAAGTATTGGTCTTAGTTGAAATAAAATGGAATTGGAGGGGTCTGCCAGGTAGCACAGCAGGTAAGAGCACTGGCTCCAATGTTGGGACGACCTGGAGATCGAATCCCGGGCTCAGACACTCAGCACCACACCCAGAAATAACTGGCCTTGTAACCTTGAGCAAGTTACTTAACCTTGATTGCTTAAAAAAAATGGAATTGGAGGAATAAGGATACACAAATGTGTATATAATTTTTATGACAATTATAATTTCTCTCTCTTTCTCTGTTTCTGTCTCTCCCTTGGTCTCTCTCTCATTTAGGCACATGCTACAGCTTCTCTCACAGGTGAGAGATGAGTGCCAGATGGACACCAAAGGTGGATGAGCAGCCTCTACTTCTTCTTGAACATCTGATACACCCTATACAAATCAGTAAAATGTGTTCAAAAGGTCAAGTGACTTGCCCAGAGTAACATAGGCAGTAAGTTATAGGCCTGATTTGAGCCCAGGGCATCTGGCTTTAAACCCATACTCTGTCCTCTATACCATATCTCTGAGTATATGATAGAATATGCCTATGATAATCACCCTTCCTTCAGACCTACTATTCTTATACTATATCACACATATTACACATCTGGGGCATATGAGAAGAATCACTGGGGCCCAAATTAAGTTCTTTTAATTTTAGATTGCTTGTGTCTTTTTAAAAAGTTCTATGTTATGAAGTTTTGTTCTTTTTGGGATATCAATTCTGCAATTTGGATATATGGAAGTATTATTTTTCTTGTCAATAGTAGAGATAGAAAAAGAGAATGTCAGTTTCAAAGCAATAGCTTCACACAGTCCTGTATATAGTACACCTTTTTTTTTCTCAGTTCTACAAATGTTGGTTTTTAAGAAGCTATTTCTTTTTCTGTACTAGGTTTTGCTAAAAGGGGTCAAAGATGAAGTAGGTTTGCAGAGAAGTAACTTTTCCCATAGCTTTTATGTGTTTTTTTCCCCTTCCTTCTAAAGAAATGAAAACATTACTTCGTATTTAGTCACACAAAAAGGGTCCAACTTTTTTTTTACTACTCCATACAGGGCAACAGCAACACCTGAATGACTTTTCTATCTTTCTGTGGCAGAAACTGTGCAATATGCCTCACTTTGTGAGATGTTGTTTTTTTTTTTAAGCGACTGTATGAAGAATCTTCACATTTCTTTCCCTGGAAAGACTTTTTTGTCATGCTTGTGAACACAACTTTAAAGGGACCTTTTTCAAAGCTCAAGTATATACTCCATCAAGGTTTAAGTTGTAAGAGAAACATTAGCTGTGGCATACCACAGTGCCATATACATCTGAAGCTTAGTTCCATATGAACATTGAGTGTTACTTAACAAAAAACAAATCCGGCAGACTGTTTTGCTGATGTTACAGTGGTCCAAGTTTTATTTCTTCCCCAGTCTACCAAAAGATATAGGCAGGAAAAGAATAAAAGCAGCTATATCTTTTGACTTACCCCTCCTGCTGTGTGCCATACAGAAATATGTTGTTTTTCAGTCATTTTTCAGTCATATCTGACTCTTTGTGACCCCATTTGAGGTTTTCTTGGCAAAGACAGATACTGGAGTGGCTTGCCATTTCCTTCTCCAGCTCTTTTTACAGATGAGGAGATAGAGGCAAATGGGGTTAAGTGACTTGCCCAGGATCACACAATAGTAGGTAACTGAAGCAAGATTTGAACTCTAGTCCTCCTGACTACACACCCATAGCTCTGTCCATTGTTCAATCTAGCTGCCCATATAGAAGTATAGGTGAAGTTTATTCATTTTTTTCCCATTCAACCACTGAGTATTAAGTATCAGCTCTAAGGTGCTATGTGATAAAGGGATATGCAGCCCACTTCTTCATGAAGAAGTGGACTCAAGAGGGAGAATGCTATATATGGACATGATTAATGTGGGGTTCTCTTTTCCTTTTCTATATCAAAAGACTTCTCTGCATTTATTTTTTAGTATTTAATAGTATTTTTTTTCTCATTACATGTTAAGTTAGTTTTCAACATTTACTTTTATGAAATTTTGAGTTCCAAATTTTTTCCCTCCCTCCCCACTGCTCTCCCCAAGATAGCAAGCAATCTTATATAGTTTATACATGTACAATAATAATAAATATAATTCCACATTAGTCATTTTGTGAAAGAAGAATCAGAACAAAAGGGAAAAAAGCACGAGAAAGAAAAAAAGTGAAAATAGTTTACTTTAATCTGCATTAAGACTTCATAGTTCTTTCCTTGGATGTGGATAGCATTTTCTATCATGAATCTTTTAGAATTATCTTGGATCATTGTACTGCTGAGAAGAGCTAAGTCAATTAGAGTGGATCATCTCACAATATTGCTATTACTCGTACAGTGTTCTGGGTCTGCTCATTACATTCAGTATCAGTATATGGAAATCTTTCCAGGATTTTCTAAAATCCTTCTGCTCATCTTTACTTATAGTAAAAAAGTATTCCATTGTGTTCATATACCACAACTTGTTCAGCCATTCCCCGATTGATGGGCATCCACTCAATTGCCTATTATTTGCCACCACAAAAATAGCTGCTATAAATATTTTTGTACATGCAGGTCCTTTTCTTGATTTTATGATCGCTGGGATATAGACCTAGCAATGCTGTCACTGGATGAAAAGGTATGCATGGTTTTATATCCCTTTGGGCATAATTCCAAATTGGCTCTTCACAATGGTTGGATCAGTTCACAACTCTACCATGAATGCATTAGTTCCAGTTTTCCCACATCTTCTCCAACATTTATCATTTTTCTTTTCTGTCATATTAGCTAATCTTATAGATGTGAGGTGGTACCTCAGAGTTGTTTTAATTTGTATTTCTCTAATCGATGATGTAGAACATTTTTCATCTGACTATAAATAGCTTTAATTTCTTACTCTGAAAACTGCCTTTCATATCCTTTGACCATTTATCAATTGGAAAATGACTACTATTCTTATAAATTTGACTCAGTTCTCTGTATATTTGAGAAATGAGACCTTTATCAGAGACACTGGCCGTAAAAATTGTCCCAGTATTGTTTTCCTTCTAATCTTGTATGTAATGACTTTGTGCAAAAAAAAAAATAATTTAATGTAATTAAAATTATCCATTTTGCATTTCATAATGTTCTCTATCTCTTGTTTGGTCATAAATTCTTCTGTTCTCCATAGATATGACAGGTAAATCCCTAGCATGATTATAGTATCACCCTTTATATCTAAGTCACATGTCCATTTTCACATTATCTTGGTATATGATATAAGATATTGGTCTATGCCTAGGTGCTGCCATACTATTTTTGTGTTTTCTATGCAGTTTTTGCCAAATAGTGAATTTTTATCCAGAAGCTAGGATCTTGGGGTTTTTTTAAATAATAGAATATTGCAGTCATTTATTACAGAGTCTTGTGTAACTAGCCTATTCCACTGATCCATGACTGCATTTCTTATCCAGTACCAAATAGTTTTGATGATTTCCAATATAATATTGAATTATGTTATACTTCAATTATAAATTATTATATTAATATATCTAATTATTTTACTAATATATTAAAAATTATAAAAATATATTTATGACTACACTACTTTCCTCAGAATATTTGGTTACTCATACTACTAACTCCAGTTGCTAGATTGACCGCTGGAAGCTTTGGTGGACCTCAGGGTTTTACCACTTACCTGAGGACTTCTATTTCAGAATATTCATTCAACTAGATCAAGAAACAAGAAACACAATATAAGTCAAGGTGCTGTGCATTCAAAGACACATGTTAGCAGAGTTGGGGGTAGGGTAGCTGCTGTCACTCCTCTCTCTTAGTACTGCAGCTCTTACTTCAAAAAAGGAAATGTGTAAAATACAACAAAGATTCTGAGAATTAAAGTGACTAGTGAACCAAAACAGTAGAGAAATACACTTGATGCATCATGACTAAAATAATTGCCAAAGATGATATGGACTGAAGAAGTGTCTTAAGGGATTTCATCAAGACTTTGGCGAGAAGAAAGAGGTTGACTAGTCCTTTGGCCTAAACTAGGGTTAACAGATGGACAGCTGTAGCAGCAAGCACCCTAGCATACATAGGGTGACTGCCAGCACAGTTTCTTAGATCTGATTTTCTAAAGGAAAGGAACTCACAATGGTTAACAGTCTTGCTTTAATCAAACATACATCATTTACCTAGTTCAGGGGAAAAAGGTCAGCACCCCAAAGTTCAGAGAATACAAATAAGTTACAAGCAGAGAGAGAAACAGATCAGCAGATAGGCTTCCAACTGTCTGACCATTACATCCATACCTAGTCAGTTAACAGAGAGGGAAGCACCAACATCTGTGTTTTTAAAGCCAGGGGTCTCAATGGCTTCCCAGAGCCTCATCTAGTCAAATCACACAACTCTTCTCAAAGTGAGACCCAAAACAAAACCTCACATAAGGGTATATATAGCCTTCTCCTGGCTCAGAGAATGTCACAACCCTCTTGACCCATTGCCCAATCACAAAGAAACAAAGGCTGGGCATTCCTGAAAAACAAGCCTCCTGCCATAGGCTCCATGTGACCACATTCAGCATTTTAGGAGGCAGAGTATATTTTCAAATCAAGGAAGGTTCTCAGAATCACTTAAGCCTATCAAAGGGTCTAGGGGAAGGGAAGATCTTAGATTCCCCTACCCATAACAACAGCCCAAATGCTCCATGGATACACAAGGAAAGTAAAAACAAACAAACAAAAAAACACTCCAGGTGAAAACTCTTGTACACTGAGTGATTCCATTATCTACTCTTAGTATGTCCAATTTTGGTTGTGTGTGAATAGTTTAAGTGGAGAAAGGAGTACAAGAAATGACCAAAAAGAAAAAGTTAAACCATTTTGGAATTAAGAAGTCATGAGAATGATTTTGGAGAAGAAGAATTTGGGAACATTTGAAGAGAAATTGAAGGAGAAGAAAAAAAAAGACAAACTGAGGGAGGATCAAGGTTAGAGTTAAAAGCATAGAAGGTTCTGCCTTCTTCTCCTTGTAAGGAATGAATTGGAGAGATATCCAAAATAGATTGGCCCTAGCCACAGAGAAGACAGGTAACTCCCTCACCTCCTTTCTTTACATCTACATTATAACTTTTAGGTTTGAGAATTTTCAAAATGATGCATCTATATTATAATGAGAAAGAAAACTTTTTTTTAAAGCAATCAGGGTTAAGTAACTTGCTCAAGGTTACATGGCCAGTTATTTCCGGGTGTGGTGCTAAGTATCTGAGCCCAGATTCGATCCCCAGGTCATCCTGACATTGGAGCCGGTGCTGTTACTCGCTGTGCTACCTGGCTGCCCCAAGAAAGAAAACTTTTAATAGAAATAATAATAAAACTATAATGAGGAGGAAGATGATGGAATGATGATGAAAGAAAAGTCCCAGAGAAAAATTGTAGCATAAAAATTTGAGGATAAGAAGTAGTATAAGAAAGACCTGAGAAGATGGAAAAGTGGAGATAGAAGACATTTATTTTGCAGCTAAAAGAGGACAAAGAAAAGGATTCTATTTATTCCCTTTCTGGTGGTGCTTCTGATTCTATGGATTTTTACATCAAACCCCCAATCAGGTCCTTTCTCTCCCTCTCCCTCTATCCCTGTCTTCCTCCACCACTTCCTCCTCTTCCTTATTCTTCCCCTTCCTCTCTGTCTCTTTCTCTGTATCTATTTCTCTCTCTCTCTCTGTCTGTCTCTATCTTTGTCTCTGTCTGTCTTTTCCTTCCCTTTCATTCCTCCATTCCTTTTTAGCTCCCATTTATGTGTTGTCTTTCATCATTAGCAGATAAACTTAGGAAAGACATTATATTTCTTTTTGCCAGAATTTGACTCCCAACTGCTTAGTATAATACCTGGTATGTCATGAGTGCATAATAAATACCTCTTGCTGTGTCTTGCCTAAAAGGACAAAGAAACAGGGAATGAAAAAGTAAGATATGTCGCTAATAAAATACTAGAGATTAGTTGGGAAAGGTAAAGGGTATCAGGTATGGCTATAAACATGATCTTAAATTGCGATGGTACTTATAAGATGATGAAAATGGCCAGCCCAAAATTGAAGCCCCCTCAAGAACTTCACCAAAGGTATTGTCCAGGGTACCTGAGGCATAAATCTTAATTATATTAAAAATGGAGAGCAGGAAGAATTTTGAAGATAATTGCAAAGATCATGCAATATTTTCATAAATCACTTCTATAGCCATGTGAATTGTTATTTTGTTTGTGTTAATGCTTTATTGGTCTAGATCTGCTTCATTTATTTAGGGAATATTTATTGGAGAAATTCTTTCTTTTTTTTTTTTTTGAAGGAATTGGGGTTAAGTAACTTGCTCAAGGTTACACGATCAGTTATTTCTGGGTGTGGTGCTAAGTATCTGAGTATGGATTTGATCCCCAGGTCATCCCAACACTGGAGCCAGTGCTCTTACTCGCTGAGCCACCTGGCCGTCCCAAAATTCTTTCTTTTATTAAAAAAAAAAATTCAGTATTTTATTTTCCCTAGTTACATGTAAAAGCAATTTTAACATTCATTTAAAAAAAAAAGCTAAGTTCAAAATTCTTTCCATTTCTCCCTTCTCCCCCCCACAATGAAAAAACAAACAAATTGATATAGGTTATACATATGTAGCCATACAAAATACATTTCCATATTAGTCATGTTCTGAAAGAAAATATAGACCCCCCCCAAAAAAAAACCTCAAGAAAAACTTAAAAAGTGAAAAAAAATATGCTTCAGATAGAATTTTTCATCATAAATCCTCTGCAGTTGTCTTGCATCATTATATTGCTGAGACTAGCTAAGTCATTCACAGATGATCATCTTACAGTATTTTTGTTATTTTGTACATGGTACACTTCACTTTTCATCAGGTCATGTAAGTCTTTCCAAGTTTTTCTGAGAGTACCCTGTTCATGATTTCTTATAGTTTGATAGTATTCCATCAAAACCACATAGCAAAAAATGTAGTCATTTCCCAATTGTTAGGCATCCCCTTCATTTCCAATTATTTGCCACCAGAAAAGAGCTGCTACAAATAGTTTTGTAAATATAGGCCATTTTCCTTTTTGTTTTTTATCTCTTTTGGGATACAGAACTATTAGTAGTATTGCTAGGTCAAACAATATGTTTAGTTTTATGGCTTTTAGTCATAGTTCCAAATTGCTCTTCAGAAAAGTTGAATCAGTTCACAATTCCTACAAAAATACATTAATGTCTCATTTTTTTCCACATCCCCTCCAACCTTTGTTATTTTGTTTTTCTGTCCAATTAGCCAATCTAATAGGTATGAGGCAATACAGAAGAATTGTTTTAATTTGCATTTCTCCAAACAATAGTGACTTAAAGCATTTTTTCATATAGCTATATATATATAGCTTTGATTATTTCATCTGAAAACTGTTCATATCTTTTGGTCATTTATAATTTAAGGAAAGGCTCTTATTTTTATAAATTTGAGTCAGTTCTCTATATGTTTGAGAAATGAGGCCTTTATCAGAGAAATGTCCTTCAAAATGTTTTCCACAATTATTATTGATAACTGTATTTTCCTCCATCCTATTCCCCTACCCTATATATTCTATTCTCTCCTTTTATCTCATCTCTCATCAAAAGTGTTTTGCTGCTGACTACCCCCTCTCCCAATCGGCTCTACCATCTATCACCACCCTTCTTCTCTTATCCCCTTCCCCTCCTACTTTCCTGTAGGGTGAGATAGATTTCTATTCCCTAATGCATATGTATGTTACTCCCTTTTTGAGTTAAATCTGATGAAAGTAAGGTCCACTCATTCCCCATGACATACCCCTTCTTCCCCATTCAATGTAAAAGCTTTTTTCCCCCTCTTTTAAGTGAGATAATTTACCCCATTCTAGCTCTACCTTTTTTTTCTCCCAGTACATTCCTCTCTCACCCCTTAATTTATATTTTTAGAAATTCGTTCATATTTGACTCACACCTATGCCTTCTCTCTATATATGCTCCTTCTAGCTACTCTAAAAATGAGAAAGTTCTTATGATTTACAGCTATCATCTTCCTATGTAGAAATGTAAACACTTTGACCTTAAGTCCCTTATTATTATACTTTCCTACTTACCTTTTTATGCTTCTCTTAAATCTTGCATTTGAAAGTCAAATTTTCTATTCAGTTCTGGTCTTTACATTAATAATACTTTCAAATTCCCTTTTCCATGAATATCCATTTTTTTTCCCCTGAAGAATTTTACTGGGTAGGTGATTCTTGGTTGTAATCTTAGCTCCTTTGCCCTCTGGAATATCATATTCCAAGTCCTCTGATCCTTTAATGTAAAGGCTGCTAAATCTTGGTTATCCTGACTGTGGCTCCATGATACTTGAATTATTTGTGTCTGGATTCTTACAATATTGTTGCCTTGACCCAGAAACTGGAATTTGACTGAAATATTCATTGTGGTTTTGATTTCGGGGTCTCTTTCAGGAGCTGATCATTGAATCCTTTTAATTTCTATTTTATCCTTTGCTTCTTGAATATTAGGGCAGTTTTCCTTGATAATTTCTTGAAAGATGATGTCTAGGATCTTTTTTTTTTATCAAGACTTTTAGGTAGCAAAATACTATTTAAATTTTCTCTCCTGGATCTATTTTTCTGATCAGTTGTTGTTGTTGTTTTTATTTGTTTTTTATGAGATATTTGACATTTTGTTGTATTTTTTAGTTTTTGTTTATGTTTTATTATTTCTTGATTTTTCATAAAGTCATTTGCTTCCATTTACTCCATTCTAATTATTAAGGAATTATTTTCTTCAGTGAGCTTGTGTACCTCTTTTTTTCATTTGACCATTTCTACATTTTAAGGAATTTTTCTTTATTCAGTGAATTTTTGTGCCTCTTTTTCCATTTGGTCTAGTCTGTTTTTTAAGGTATTCTTTTCTTCATTTTTTCAAGCTGTTGACATGTTTTTCATGATTTTGTTTCATCACTCTCGATGCTCTTCCCAATTTTTTCTCTACTGTCTTACTTGATATTAAAAATCCTTTTTGAGCTCTTCCATGGCCTGAAATCAATTCTTATGCTTCTTGGAGTCCTTGGATTTAGGAGTTTTGACTTTGCTATTCTCTTCTGAATATGTGTTTTGATCTTCCTCATAACAATAGTAACTTTCAATGGTCAGAATTTTATTTTTTGTATTGTTTACTCATTTTCCCTGCCTTCTGCTTAACTTTTAACTCTTTTTTAAATTATGGTTCTGCTTCCAGGGCAGAGTGTGCTAAACTTCAGGCATTTTGTGCAGCTGTTTTCAGAGATACTTCTATGGTCCTGTAAGTTTTCAGTTTTTCCAAGGCAATATGATCTAAAGAGAAGTGTTTTCTACTCTTCTGGCACATGCCATGGACGACAAGCATTTTCTTCTGGCTAGGATCAGTGAGAAGGTTCCCCACTCCTCTGTGACTATAAACTCTGGTATGCTAGTGCTCCTCTGGACCCTGGGATTCCACCCAGGATTGTGACCCAGATCTGAATATGGGCACTGTAAAGGAGGCCTTCCTTAGTGCTAGTAAAGAGAGCCCTGTAATCACCTTATGACCAGTTATTCGAATACATTACTCTCTTTGGGCTGAGAACTACAGAAGCAGCATGCTGCCACTGCTGATTCAGTAACTCCCAAGGTCGGCTCCTGGTTTGGTAGAGACTGGTCTGTGCTGATATAGCCACACTGGACTGTGCTCCACTCTCACTCAGGTGTGACCAACATTTCCTATTGCCCTTCCAAGTTGTCTTTGGTATCAGTGGACTAAGAGAAACCAGCACTGCTGTCACTGATTCAGTTGCCCAGATACTTCCTCCTGGTTTGCTGTTGTCTTTTCTGTGCTGGCAGGTCCTACACTGGATTGCACTCCTTTCTCAACATTGCACAACAGACCTTTCCAGCAAACTTCTAAGTTGTCTTGGGCTGGAAAATTGTTTCACTCTGTCTTTTAGTGTGCTCTGCTGCTCTAGAAGTTGGTTGGAATCATTATTTAAATGTATTTGGAGGGCTTTGGGGGAAAGCTTGGGCAAGTCCCTGCCTTCCTCTGCCATCTTGACTCCACCTTGGAAATTTTTTCTTTCCATACATATTCTATTTTCTGGTAAATTGTGGTTTTTGAGAGTTTTTTTTTCCTATAGGATTGAGATATTATGTAATTTCTCCATAGCCACCAAGCTAGTATGCATCAGTAACAAGAATTGACCTTAGGTCTTTTTGACTCCAAAGCTGGCACTCTATTCATCGTACCGTGCTGCTGGGTATTATCTCTGTAGTTAAGGATAATTATCCTACATTAATAGAAGATAAAGGCCTCTCTGATCTTTGGACTATTTGGGGAAATGAAGTGTTCTTAAAACAAAACACATCTTATTATGAACTTATTATGAACACTATTATGAAATTTGATGTGGAAACAAATGGGGAAATGATTTAACAAGGCAGATGGGTTATTTCTGACCTGTTTGAAGAGGTGAGAGAATGGAATAGTAACATATGGATCAGAATAGAAGATCACTGAACATTTGATGCTAAGAAATAGATATAAGGCTTTTTCTGATGAGTTTCACCCTCTGGTGGGGAAACAGCTGCTTTTTCTCCAAGCAATGACCATATGGACACATAGGTGCTTTCATCTAAGAAATTATCTGGTAGCAGCATAGAAGGAGCAGTCAGAGGAGGAAGAGATGAATAGTGGAGAGTGATATAACTAACTTCCAGCTTGAGGTCACTGTGACAGTTATTTCTCAACTTGAGAACCATGATAGAAAGATATACTATCTTTTCATCGCAGATCTTGAGGACTTGACAGAGAAATGTTTAGGACTGTCCTCACTGGAGGGCTATTCCCCTTATGTTCTGACACACATAGGCACAGATGTTACTACTAAAGGTTATAATCTTCTGCAAGAAAGTCAAGAACTTATGGGCATAGGTGATGATTTTAGGTAAGCAATTCTAAGGATAAAAGCAATCTTGGAAAGCAGATAGCAGGAGAAGAGGATGCCAGAGAATGAGATCTGGGTTTTTGGACCATGATTTAAAATATAGAAATGATTGGTTCATGGTTAGAGATATAATTCATAAAACAAGTGATTATAAGAATTTATGTATTAATTCTTACAAACATGGTTGAAAGGAAGTAGGACCAAATGGGAAAAGGGCTTGCAATGACTTCCTGCTTTAAATTACAAAACCACATAACATAAGTTAGCTACAAGATGGGAAAAAGTATAACAGTACAGTTATTTAAAAATTGATTTGAGACAAGACACAAAGCAGGGAACCACAAATAACATTCTTGGACTCAGCTGTCTATGTAAAAGCATACTTAAAATATGTATGAATTAGAGATAAACTAGACTTGCTAAGAAAAAGAAATTGTTTACCTATTAGGTATCATTGAGACTTGGCAGAATAAGAATCACAATTTTAGAAGAGAATACTTTGCATATTCAAAAGGAATTTATTAAGCACAAAAATCGAAGAGGAATGGCTAGAAAGGATAATAATTGAATAGAAATGACTAGAAGATTGTATACTATCCTTGAATCAGGAAAATCTGAGTTCAAAATATGCCTCAAACAGTTATTTTTGGGACTCTGGACAAGTCACTTATCCTCTCCAGTCTTAGTGTTTTCATATGAATAATGAAGATAAAAATAGAATCTTTCCCCACAGAACTGTTGTTAGATATAAATCAGTTAATACTTATTAAAGCACCTTGGAAATGTTCAGCTTTCAATGGAGACAGAAACAGAATTAATACTTTTATTGGAGTGTGCTATACATCATCTAGGCAGGAAGATGAAATAGATGAGGATTTTGAGAAACGGATGTTCAGAGAAAATGAAAAATGTTACAGATGATGAAGAGACAGCTGTTTGACTCTTATTTTGATTGTATTTTTTTTCTGAAAAAAAATCATTTTGTATTGAAAAGGATAGAAAAAATATCTAAATCAGAATGAAACCGAAGATAATTAAAGCAGTATAGAGAACAGTGCTACCCCTTGATAAGTTCACATTATTGGGCCCAAATAATGTATACTCTAGAGTCCTGAAAGAAATAATAGGTGGAACTGATGAGCCATTGTTTATGATCTTTGAACAATCACAGAAAACTGGAGAGGCATTGAAGGTTGAATGACAATTGCCTAGATTTTTTTTTTTTAAATGAAGAAACCTAATTCTACAAATCATAAGGTGGTGTGTTTGAAGTCTACTCCTGGAAAATTTCTGAATATTATTATTCATAGGCTAGATAGTAGTCCTCTAGAAAAGGTAACAATTCATCAAGAACACATTGTCATTAAAAAAGGTCATAGCAGACCATATCTCTCTATCTATTATCTGTCTACCTAGCTACAGATATGTACTTGCGTATTTTTAGATAGATATAGAAAATTCTTTCTTTGCATAAATTCTCATTTCACAAATTCTACTAACTGTGGGGCAGAAGGCACAATTGATCTACAGCTCCTGACATGTAACAGTGGAGTTAGAAACAATAGCAGAATTGGTGTAACCACCACCCAGGTATCCTCTACTCCAGACACTGAAACCATTTTTGCTGTAGGGACTCTAGGCATCGAAGTATCTTCTGCTACCAGGACCCTCAGAATCACAGAAGGGGAATGACCAAGCAGAATCTTACAAGGGAATCCAGGCAGTGAAGTCCATGGAACTCCATTTACTTTAAGCAAGAACTGGCTCTGTGTGTGTGTGTGTACACATACATACACAATACATATATGTATATCATGCACATATATTATACATATTATATACACATGTTACATATATTATGTGTATATTATATGTCTGTGTATATACATACATATATAATGTGTATATGAGTGTGTATATTACATAATTATATACCATATATCTATGAATATCTGTATATTATATCTATATACATACATTATGTAAATATTTATATACAGATATGTATGGGTATATAAAAGCAGTAGTTGACATATGCATAGCACTTCATGTTTACAAAACACTTTACACACAATTTCATTTGATTCCCACAATACTTTGATGTAGTTCCTATTAGTATTCTCAAGTGCCAACCAGGTTGAGATAGGTTAAGTGATTTGTTCAGCATCATAGAGCTGGTAAATTTCTGCAATAGAATTTTATTCAAGTCTTCTTGAGGCCAAGTCCAATGTTCTATCCATTATTCTATTGAATAAATGTATTAAACTATTATACATAAGGGTATATAGATAACATTAATCTAGATTTTAGTGAAGCATTTGGAAACATTTCTCATGGTATTCTTGTGGAAAACTGTTTATGGGATAATCATGTAGATTCACAAATCATTGGATAGCCATACCCAAGGAATAGTTTATAATAGATTAATGTCAAGTTGGTAAGAGGTCTCCAATGGAGTTCTTGAGAAATCTGAGCTTGGTTCTATGCTGTTTAACATTTTTATGAATGATTTGGATATAAGAATGGATAGCATTCTTCTCTGCTTGGCAGAAGAAAAAAAATGAGAAGAATAGCTAATGACTGCTTGATATATAACTGTCAACATTAGGTACTTCTGAAATGAACAAAGGAAATAAATTAACTTATATTAAACTGTTAGTGAATGGGATAACTTTCTGGGAGGACATTTAAATAGGAAGGGAGAATAGAAAAAGAGATTGGAATTTACCTCTAATGCTATAATCTTCAGCCACTTGCATATGGGAAATATTTATGTTCTTGGGGAGAGGCTAAGGAAGGGACATTAAAATAACCTCATTTCAATTCTTTCAATCATTCAAATCTTTCTGTCCCTCCACTGAATCAACACAAAATTTCTGGAAATAGTCTAAACATTTAGAACATCTGCTCTTACTCTAGAGATGACATGGAAACAAAAGAGTCTGTTGAATTTCCAGACTCCTGCTCAATGTTTTCTTGCTATCCTTAAGTAACTGAATGGGGAGGAGGACCTTGAAACCTTATTGTATCCTAAGAGTCTGCCCCTTCTCCCCAAATAACAAGTGTATCAACAACCCTAGAGTTCACAAAACTGAGACTATACACACCGCTCATTTTGCCAAACCATCATATCCTTTTTCATATTCTGTGATATTTCAGAATTTTTTCAAGTTGATACTAAGAAAATTTTCCTTGAAATGAAATGGTGTGGAGATGGAAGGCATTTGGGTATGCATTGCTCACAGAATATTTATGTTTTTACACCCACATATATCTCCTCCAGTCTGTGTAAGTAATTTCTGCTTTAATGGGTTTTGAGTATCATACCACAAACTTAATGATGCTTGTATTTGTGGATAATGTGATAACACAGGCTAGACAAGACCTAACATTTTTTTTTATAAAAGCAACACACAACTGGTATTTTTAGAAGGTTATTACCAGTGTTATAGAGAACAACACGTTAAGCCACCTGGAATATGATTGGCTTTGAACAACTGAAGGGCGAAAGGGGAACAAAATAAATCAGAATATTGATTTAACAATGATGCCCCGAAGAAGGCTAACCCTTTATTTGAGAAAATGTGGTGACTGTCTGTGTCATACCTTTAATGGTATCATTTTATCTTGTGAATATGTTCAGGTCAAGCTCCCTTACATTCTTCCTTTATAGCAAACTTTTGTTTTCCAGAAACCTGTAGTTGTAGATAAAGGTAAAAAAAAATTTAGGAAACATGGAGATCACATGTACCCAACCCACCCCCCAAAAGAAACATTTTTCAGCTATGTTTCCATCTAGCCCCCCTAGTCTTTTTTTTTTTCAGCCAATCTGTCATGGATGAAGCCAGCCTCCTGTGAAAGCAGGCGTTTGTTGCTGCCTACATGCCACCATTGTCTTGAGAGTTTAAATAGGTTTTATAGAAAGAACATAGAGGTATGAAGTCCAACTCCTTCATATTTGGGGGGAAGCTTTTTTTTTTTTTAATTTTTTTAAAGCAATTGGGGTTAAGTAACTTGCTCGAGGTTACACGGCCAGAATTTTGTGTGGGTGTTAAGTATATGAGCCCAGAACTGATTGGTCTCCTGACTCTGGGGCCATAGCTCTTACTCACTGTGCCTGCCACCTGGCTGCCCCAAAGGGGGAAGCTTTAATCCAAGAGTAATGAAGTGTCTTGTTCAGGATAAAACAAATAACAGAGGAACTACAAACCCAAGTCTTCTGAATGTATAACTAATATATTTTCCTGGTCGATCTTGGTTCCATGAATTAAAAATTCTAAATAACTCAACCATGTTCATTGCCAGTCAGCTATAGAGGTAGAAGTCCTCAACAAGAAACATAAATGGGCAGATATCATAGACCTGGTTTACTTGCTTAACCAGTAGGGGAATTCCCACTGAAGGAAGAGTAGATGACATGACTATCAACTTTCCAGAGAACACAAAGTTAGGAAGAATAGATAATGACTGAATGACCTATAACCACATAAATGTGTTTATATATTTATACTTATATACATATATGTATATGCATATGGATCACTCTGTCCTTGATCTCCTAAGTAATTATATTGGCAATAAAAAACATTTTAAAAGACCATTTCCTGGATCTAAAGAAAGAATTGGGAAAATTGAAAGGTAAAAGGGCTTCATGACCAGGGTATATATGGGGAGAAAAGAAAGAACCAAGGTTATAGCATTTGGGATCATTATATATTCTTAAATTGTGGCTAAATTTTCTTCAGGTCAAAAATTCCAGAGGGAAGGGGAAAGATCAGTGGGAATGATCTTTCAAGGTTTATCTACATACCTAGTCTTTGCTCTTTGAAGGTATAGGCCAAAAACATTCCTTAAGGGTTTGTGTTGTTGTTTTGTTGAATTGGGTTAAGTTTGCTTACTTACAAGAATAAAATAACAAATTAGCCAAATAATCCATTAAACATGCAGGTAAGCTTACTAATATTCTCTTGTACCTCTTGCTGTGTAACAGAGAAAATTCATAAGGGACTAAGGTATGGATAAATCAGTTTTCAGGAGTGTCAGGAAAGGAAAGATTGTATAATATTTGCAACAGAAAATCTATTGGGTAAAGGAGGCCTTGTACATCTAGAGATCCACTATAAAGATGATGATGGGAGATAAGTTGTAACAGTTGAAAAGGGTAAAAACTTGAGATTACTTCATACATTGGCCAAGGTCTACCAAAGGACATAGATTATATATTGATTATATGGTGTGAAGGAACAGGGTATGTGCATTGATCCTGAGTGAAGAGAAATTATGAAATCTTCATTGAATGAACTGAATAAATGATTGAATAAAGTATTTTAAAGTGCTTACTATGAGCAAAGAGCTGGGGATACAGATATAGAAATAAAACACTACCTGCTCTCAACGAGCTCACATTCTAATAGGAAGTACAATGGATATAGAAGGTTTCAGCTGCAAGTCAGACAGAAAGGTCCCAATGTCCTTACGGATAAGCAATAGAGCAGATGTTCATAATGAGTCTTCTTTTATCACATTTCCACTGATAGAATCATATATGTTTCTGATGTTGAACCATTAAACAATGCCAAAGATACTGATAACAAGAATTTTCTTTTCTAGGTCTTCAATACCACTGGCTATAGCAACTGTAAGAGTAATTTCTAGGTAGTATTGCCACAAGGATTGTGTGTCAGGATGATATTTGAAGACCCTAGATCAGAAGTATTGTTTTTTTCAAGGCCTCTTGGATTCAGTGTGTTAAGCCATCCATATTAGGGTCTGAGAGGAGATGGTGGCCAAGATAGTATTAGTGATCTGCCTTGCCTTGTACATGCTGCCTCCCCTCTCTCTATCAAGTTACCATGTTGATTCAGCTAGGTTAAATTTCCAGCTTTGTGGTCACGAAGGATAAATGACCTGTTCTGATTTACAGTGAAGACAAACCCCCACTTTATAAAACTTTTCAACCTAATGCTTTGGCATCTGGTACTAGACATGGGTAAATGTTTAACATGGCTGTCCAAAAAATTAACTAACTGACTAAATAAATAGATGGATAAGTAAATAAATAAACACACACATAAACACACAACTTTAAAGTTTAATCTGTATTATTAACATTTTTCTCCCTCACTTTCTTAAATCTAAAGATATTAAACTCAAAATTAATTGCTGGGGGTGGCACGTTGTCTTAGAAAACCATCAATTAGCAGTATCTATGTTGTATTATATGTTTACTTATTTTGTTAAATACTTCCAAATGCCATTTAAATCTTGCTCTGGCTGCACTCCTGAGTTTTGCAAAGCCCCCATGAGTCCACTGGCTGAGAATTTGATACCCTAGAATGAAGACACTCAATAAACCAAAAAATCAAGCCCTGATTCAAAGCACTTGCTGATTTCTGAGGCATGAGTACTCATGATAAATGTTTAAGATAACCTCTCAAGTACAGGTTCAAACTGTTTCCCTAGCACCCTAGCTACAAAATGTTTTGTTCATCAGACTGAGGGAGAGAGATGCAGCTCAAGCACTCTGTCTATGGGCATCCTTTCTCATTGCCTCCCAACTACTAGTATCCTCCCTTTCAAACTACCTTCTATTTAACTTTTTTTGTATTTATTCTCCTTATTTAATATGTATATGCTATTATATGTGCTTCCTGTCTCCCCATTAGAATGGAAGATCTCTGAAAGCAGAAATTCTTTCAGTCATTGTATTTGTATACAGTGTCTAGCACAGTGCTGACCACATCCTGGACACTTAATAAATACTAGTCCATTAATAGTCATACCCAAAGAATAATAGTTCAATATGTCTGAAGGTTTAAGACTCTAGTAATATCTAGAAGATAAATAAAACATTAAAATGAATATGAACTAATAGAATTATTTAAATGTAAGTTAAATTATTAAAATAGAATTCTTAAAAACATTAGCAGTATTATTTATGACATGTTCATTTCCATGGCATGAATTTTTACCCACTTTATATTAATTACCTTTCTTAGTTTTTCTCACATTTTTTGATAAATTTGTATTATATTGTATTATGGAAAGCTGAACAGATGAACTTCAATAACATGTTGATTTGGTTCCAAGACATAAGAAAACCTTACTTAATTATTCAATCAAGAGCTAGGTCCATATGATAGCTTTCAAAAACTACTGAGATAGAATAAACATCAATATGAGTGTTAATGAAAGTACCTTAAGTAGAATTTCACTGATTTCACTCCTCAAACTTCATATTTGTTTTTAAAATGTTTGTTTCTAAGTGCCATAATCAATCTACTAAAAAACTACTTTATAAAGCTAGAAAAAATAGTAACAAAAGTCATTTGGAAGAATAAAAAGTAAAGAATATCAAGGGAATTAATGAAAAGAAATGCTGGGGAAGGTGGCTTAACCATACCAGATTTCAATCTGTATTATAAAGCAGCAGTCATCAAAACTACTTGGTACTAGCTGAGAAATAGATTAGTGGATCAATGGAATAGATTGGGTACAGGAGACTTAGCAGTCAATGACTATAGTAATCTACTGTTTGATAAACCCAAGTTTTGGGGATAAGAACTCACTATTTGACAAAAACTGTTGGAAAAACTGGAATATAGTATGCAGAAATTGGGCATAAACAAATATCTAACACCATATACCAAAATCAAGTCAAAATGGGTGCATGATCTAGGTATAAAGACTGATACTGTAAGCAATCTGGGATAGCAAGGAATAGTTTACCTGTCAGATTTATGGAGAAGGGAAGATTTTATGATGAAACAAGAGTTAGAGAGCATTATAAAATGCAAAATGGATAATTTTGATTACATTAAATTGAAAAGTTTTTATACAAATAAAGCCAATATAACCAAGATTAAGAGGGAAGTGGAAAACTGGGAAAGAATTTTTACAAATATTGTCTCTGATAAATGCCTCATTTCTAAAATATACAGAGAATTGTGTCAAATCTATAAGAATACAAGTCATTGCCCAATTGTTAAATGGTCAAAGGATATGAACAGGCACTTTTCAGAGGAAGAAATTAAAGATATCTATAAGCATATGAAAAAATGCTCTAAATCACTATTGATTAGAGAAATGCAAATCAAAATTACTCTGAGGTACCATACCTTACCAGTCAGATTGGCTAAGATGACAAAACAGGAAAATGATAAATGCTGGAGAGTATGTAGAAAAATTGGAACACTAATGCATTGTTTGTGGAATTGTGAACTATTCTGGAGAACAATCTGGAATTGCCTAGAGGGCTATAAATAATTGTATGCCCTTTGACCCAGCAATACAACTTCTAGGGTTATATCCCAAAGAGATCTTAGAAGTGGGAAGTACACATGTATGTACAAAAATATTTATAGCAGCTCTTAAGAATTGGAAATGAAGGGGATACCCATCAATTGGGGAATGGCTGAACAAGTTGTGGGATATATATTCAATGGAATACTATTGTGCTATAAGAAATGAGAAGCAGACAGACTTCATAATAACCTGGAGAGACATATATAAACTGATGCTGAGTGAGAAGAGCAGAACCAGGAGAAATTTGTACATAATTACAGACATATTTTATGTGTGACGACTAACTTTGATGGACTGGGCTCCTTCCAGCAATGTAAGTTTATAAGATATCTCCATAGGACCCATGATGGAAAGAGATATTTACATCCAGAGAAAGAACTCTGGAGTCTGAATGCAGATTGAAGCCAAGACTTGCTCTCTTTCTTTTTTTGTTTTGTTTTGTTTCCTCTTTCCCATTGTTCATTCCATTGGTTATAATCCTTTACAATCTGACTAATGTGAAGGTATGTGTAGATCCTATATTTGATTGCATGCTGCCATGGAGTGGGGGGGGGGGGAAGGGGAAGTGGAAAAAATTTGAAACTCAAGGGATTGTGAAACTGAATATTGTAAACTAAAAGTAAATTAATTAATTTAAAAAAACAAAAAAAGGAAAAAAAAAGTTTGTTTCTACAATATTAAAGGGAATTTTTTGGACTAAACATTCTTACTGATGTTTCTAAAATTGAAACCATATATAGTACAGTTAAACAACAAGGATTTTGGAAAATATTGTTTCCACAGCTCATTTCTTATTTGGCTGTGAATTTCAGATGTTTTTCTTCTAATTTTGTGAATTATTTGGGATTTCCATGAGATTAAGAGGAAGTCTGGCATAATAGAAAGGCAAAGTGATTTTGAAGATAGGAATAGCAGGGTCCATACCTCGCTTTTACATGTGCTATAAGATCATATGATCTGGGGTAAGTCACTTAACTTATAGGGCTCTGATCAAGAAAGACTATAAATTGAAAACATTTGGGAAAAGCTTTTCTTTCTCTGCCTACCCATACTAGTCAAATCCCAGGTTCAGTTCCTGTCCTTTCCTTGAAGATTTGAATGGTAAACTCTCCAGGGCTAGTTAATACCAAAATTTCAAGATGACAGCAACAATAATGAACAATACTTTACATTTAAATATGCCTTATATTTCTATAGCACTTAATGATTTGCAACATGTTTTCACATGATATTAACTTCATTGATTCTCAAAATATTACTGTATTGTAAACAGGCAAGGTATTATTATTATTATTCCTCTGTTACAGATTAAAAAAAAATGATGAGGCTGAAGGGGATTACATGACTGGCTCAAGATCTCACAGTTGCCACAATATCTAACCAAAATGTCTCTCTCATTATAAATTCGATAACCATCATACCAGACTTAGTTCTAGCTCTTCTAACTACCTGTATGAACTTCAGCTAGTCACTTAACTACTCTGATTAGTTTCTTAATCTTTACAATAAAAGGTTTGAACTAAATGATCTCTAAGATCTTTCTAACACAAAATCTAATATATTATTATTTTTGATAATTAAAAGACTTCTTTAAGTCAGAATTTATCAAAAATGAAAGAGGAAGGAAATGTGGTATATGGAGGTATGCCAGGGCATTGTTATAGGAATGCAAATTTTTAAGAGCTTCCCTGCCCCTAGGCTTAAGTGCACCTGGAACCTGTGGTGGGAGGCTTGTTCCTCAGGAGATACTTTGTGATTGGGCAGTGGATCAAGAAGGTCATTACATTCTCTGAGCCAGGAGAAGGCTATATAAGCCCTGATGTGAGGCTTTGCTTTGGGGCTCACTTTGAGAAGTGTTTTGTGATTTGACCAGATGAGACGCTGCGCAGCCGTTGTTGAGAGCACCCCTGGCTTTGAAAACCCAGATGTTAATGCTTCCCTCTCTGGTAACTGTGACTTGGTATGGATGTATGTAATGGTTGGACAGTTTGGAAGCCTGTCTGCTGAAATGTTTTTGTAACTTATGCTTGTAACCTCTGTATATTCTGAAGTTCGGGGTGCTGACCTTTTCCCCCTGAACTATGTAAACGATATATGTTTGATTGATTAAAGTAAGCTTGTTAACCCATTTTGAGTTGCTTTCCCTTAGCAAAGCAGATCTAAGAACCCGTGTTGGCAGCCACCCTGGGGATGCTGGAGTGCTTGCTGCTACAGGCATAGAAAGAGAAAAGAATACACTGTGGTCTTCAGTGAGTCAGTCAATTTGTTGTTGTTGTTGTTGTTGTTTTTTCATTTTTGAAGAGAAACAATGACATCCCAGGTGATGACTTGCACTGAATTGGATTTAAGTGAGGCAGAGTTGTGACAGTGACAGGGCAGAGGTCAAGGTGACTGACTTTGGCTGCGGTACAGGTGGTGACATCTTTGAAGTCTGATGGAGCTCTAAGCACTCCACAGCACCTGCTTCCACAGCCTTCCTGGCAGTTGGAACAAATTGTTCACATCTGCCAATTCTACTGGAAGTAGTCTTCACAAGCTTGGGGTAGACATTTCCCCTAACTCACAAAATGGATTTGAGGCCTGTCAGTGACCTTCAAACTGGTTTAGCCCATCTAGAGTGTGGGGTTGCACAAGTGACAGGTCTTGGGACCACAGGTGAGAGTTGGGTCAAAGTGGACACTTGTTGTGTCCTCACTCCAGAGATGCTGGTCCTCCCAGAATCCCACAGACCCCAAACATTTAATAAGCACTTATTATAAGCCAGGCTTTGTGCTAATGTCAGGTATATAAAGAAAAGCAAAAAAGGCATTGGCTATTTAGTTTGGCATTCTGTTATGATCACATTGCTCAGATAATTGGGAAATATCTGTTTTGCTTTGTGCTGCAGAAACAGCCTGAGTGTTGGTTATGTTTCAAAACTGCTTCAAGTGGCCACCTCCTTTTCACTGGAAAATCAGAGGAACAGCTACAGCTCCTTCACATCTGTTGAGCATTAACTCCAGGGGTATCTTTTTGTTGTGTTGTTCCTGCAGCCTTCACTCTGAATATGAATAAAAGTAGGGGAATGAATGAGAAGGACTCAGATACAAAGAAATCCAAATGACTGGCCACTTAAGTGCTTAGTAACATCGAATTCAAACAAGCTCAGGCCTTGTCTCTTAGCTTTTAAAATTTGTTTATATTCCCTTCACTTCAACCAGGCCCTCTGGGGGTCTGTGGGGTTGTAAAGGCTCCTAATCACAATGTTTCCTTCCTTGTTGGCCCATGGCCTCCTCTGTTCAATTTAGGTTGTGTTACTAAAAGAAAGACTTTCCATCTATGAGGGAGAAAAGTAGTGAATGAGAGCTTAAAAAGAATCCTGCTGGAGCATGTCAAGATCTACAGAAAAAATAAAACTGATGAAAGCAGAAGCCTTCTGCCACTTGAGAAAATTTTCAGTTTTACCAGGAGGCATGAGTTAAACTAAAGTGACTTCTTGCAATTCTGCAAAAAAATGAAAAGAAAAGTCATAAAAGTCATTGAAATGAGCATGCGGGTGTATGAGGAGGCATAAAACCATTATCATGGGATTACAAAAAACAATGGCTAGCATTTATACTGCTTTAAGGTTTACAAAATGTTATCTTATTTGATCTCAAAATTTTCCAAGTAAATGTTATCATTATTCCTATTTTATAGGTGAGACAACCAAAGCTGAAAAAAAAAGTTAAGTGACTTCCTTAGGGACAGATAACTAGTAAGGTATGAGAAGTGATTATTAATAATCAATATCTTGGGGATAATCAGAGACTCTCCTCTTCTTCTTAATTTTCTCATTTTAAAAAAGTTCAGTTTCTCTTGAAGGACATTACAGTAATGAAATTGCATTAACTCTCCCCAAGCCTTGTCAGACCCCACACATCCTTTGAGAGCATTTAATCTATGAGAGGGAAACCCATTGTTTACTACTCAAATTCGGGTAGAGACAGATCCTTTTGTCTAGATAGTCCAAGGTTGGAAGTGGTTTGATATTGCTGAGAATGGTCTGGTATGGCTGGGAATGGTGTAATATAGACATATATTCTTTATCCAAAGGTGACAAGATGATGGGTGACATCAGTCCTTCATCAGAAAGCCATAAAAACTGTGAGCCTTAGGGGCGGCCAGGTGGCTGAGCAAGTAAGAGCACTGGCCCCAGTGTCGGGATGACCTGGGGATTGAATCTGGTCTCAGATACTTAGCACCACACCCAGAAATAACTGGCTGTGTAACCTTGAGCAAGTTACTTAACCCCAATTGCCTAAACCCCACCCCCCCCCAAAAAAAACAAACTGTGAGCCTACTGTCATTATTGTCTTTGTACTTGGAGACATGACCAAATGACCATCCTTTTATTAATAACCTGTTGTACTTATTAATAAAATTATTAAGTTACCCAGAACTGTCTCTCGAATCCCTTTAAAGGTCACAAAGGGTTGGGGCTGGAGTTGAATTCAGTTTTTCCTGACACTAGGGCTAGCACTCTGTCTATTATCCTACCTATTTGTACTTACATTTGAGAGAAATGATGGAAGGCCTTTATTGATGATTGATCGAATTGATAAAAGCCAAACTGATACTCTTTACAACTGGTCTATTGATCACTGATCGCCACCACTCCCATCCCTCATGTTTTGTTTTTCTCTCTTGGTCAAGTTAAAAAAAAAATGAAGGTGTCACTGGAGCCATGAAAAGTGCATATCTTGATGAGGTCCTAAGGAGAGGCAGGTGCATAATAAATTAAAAAAAAAGTCTAAGTGAGATTTATTGTATCACACAGAAGAGTAAGGATGTCTAGCTATGTTTCCAATAATGGTACTTTTCTCTGATTGCTACAGATTGTTAAGAATTCTTCCAAAGTTCCTATATCCCTACTTTAACTCTGTTCTAGTTCTATCTACAGATTAAAGTAGAAATATTAGAAATTTCTTTAAGAAATCTTTCTGGGTGGGAATTTTAACTCTATTATATGCTTGTGAGACTCAGAAAGTTGTATCAGATAAGAGTTTGTACTTTATACTCGAAAGAACCTTTAACAAAATCACTCCATTTTTCCCCCTCAGAATATACTAGCAGAAAAATTTTGAGGGGATATGGAGAATATCACTGAAATATTTTACTAAGAAGAATAAAGTGACACATTACTTGAAGCCTACTCTTTTCCCTACCCTTTATTGTTTCTTGTTTTCATTTCACAGTTTTCTAGGATGTGCAATAAAAACAGAGATTAGAAAACAGAAAAAAAAATGCTTGTTTTAAGTGAAAAACAAATCACTCACAGTTATCTTGCAAACCCTGCCCCTACATTTCAGTTTTCTTTTTTTTCTTTTGTTTGTTTTGTTTTAATATTTTCACAATTATGCCTAGGATAGAAAGGAGGGCAGAGATAAATGAATCAGATCTGTCTAGTCTACAATCCTAAGGTGTAGCAACAGAATGCTTTAAGATCAGGCCTTTTATGAATGATGGGTTTATCTGTATTCATTAAAAATATATTTCTTCAGGAAAGGGCTCTATATTAAAAGTAGAACTGTTTTCTTTGTCATTTTGTTTTGAAGAGAGAAAAGAAAAAAAAGATTATTAATTCTAACTCATGAAGAACAGAGGTCAAAATAAGTTCCACTCTCCTTGTTTCCACCAACCATACAGAGTAGTAGGTGAGAAGAGAAGTCTGAAAATAAGAAATCAAGAGATATTTGTTGTTGTTGTTTTTTTTTTAAGCAATTGGGGTTAAGTAATTTGTCCAAGGTTACACGGCCAGTTATTTTGTGTGGGTGTTAAGTATGTGAGCCTGGTACCAATTCTGGGTCCTCCTGCCTCAAGGGCCAGCACTCTTACTCACTGTGCCTCCTGGCAGCCCCACTTGCTTTTGTTTTTGTTTTAGTTTTGCTTTTTGGAGGGCAATTGGGGTTAAGTGACTTGTCCAAGTTCACAAGGCCAGTTTTTGTGCTAAGTATCTGAGACTGGATTTGAAGTCAGGTTCCAGGGCCTGTGCTCTATTCACTGGGCTACCCAGCCCATACTAGAGATACTTGAATATTGATTTCTTAGAATTTAAAAGCAAGCCAGGTCTCAAACTTTATCCATTGCTGCACCTAGATGCCCTATCAAAGAATACCTTAAACAAATGAAATCACATTTCTAATTCTTATCTCTAAGGAACATCTAAGTAGGGATCCTGGGTTGGGATGTTTCTTCTTTTTACCTCTCCCCCCCAAAACGAATAATTTTTCTCAAGGTCATGCATTTCTAAGGATGAAAGAAATAGAACCCTACCTAATTATCAGTAATGATTGACACCCTTTTGTCCCTCTCCTCCTCAGGGCAGAAGGTTTGTTTGTGCTTTTTGTAGGAATTGTAGGGTGTTCTGGGAAACTAGTATCTCTGCTGTGAGGGCTACTATCCCCTTTCAGGACTGCTTTCCACTTTGGGTGTCTACCTGATTCACCCAACTCTCATGTATGGTTCCAAGAAGTTCTAGCATGTGAAGGAGTCACATGTGTCAAGCTGTTTTTGCAGAAGGGCTAAGCCAGGTTGCGGGTAACCAAAGGGCATAAAACCCAATCTATAAATTAGGGGCATTTCTACCCCAAGATTTCCCCTTCCCTAAAGCAGAATGGGCATATGAGACCAATGAACAAAATGAGAAAAATTAACAAAGGCCATAAAGGTGCAGTAGAGCTTGGTTAGACATTGAAGATGCCAAGGTTGTACACTGCATCCTGAGCCATTGCCAGTCTTCTTGAATTCTGTCTTGGTTTTGGACTCTGATGACTGGAAGAGAAAGTGAGGTGCAAGACTTTGTGAAACTCAGCCTCACTTAAATCCAATTTATACACAACTCAAAAGACATCCTCTATACCATTTTACCATACATATTCAATTCTAGCTTAAAAGATAATTAAAAGACCTTACACTATCATAAATAAGCTGTCTGAAAAGAGAGGAAAGCTGTGCATGATCTAAGGGTAAGGATCCTTCTATTACTTCTCCCTGAAAACAGTTTTCCTAGGCCTTCAAGTGACAGGTCTCTATTTAGCAGAGAAGAATGTGTATGTTCCAAAGAGTGGGCACTTCTTGGCCAGCCCTCCATATTACTTGTGTTTCCTGTGCCTGGGCAGACGTTTGTGCTTTGTACTGCACTGTAAGTTTCTAGAGTTCTTAAGGCACAATATACCAAGGGTCTTGGGTAATGATAGCATACATCGTCAAAACTGTGGCCTAGATAGCACCTCTAAACCCTTCTCCATTTTCTCAGGTATGCCTATTGCTAGTATGTTGAGTACTATTGAGACTTTTTCCCCCTTTTGTGATAAAAATCATGCTCAGTTACAATAAAGCTTTTTTGTAAAAACAGGAAGTTTTAATTTTTTTTGGCCTTGAATGGTCTCTAAAGACAACTATAACATTAATTGTGAGAACCATATTTAACTTTACTAGGAAGAAGCCTGGCAGAATATTATATATACAGACTAAAAAGGCACCAAAACAAAACTACCACTAGAGTCAGTCATTTCATCAGCAAGAGGCAGCTAGCCAGTGCAAGAGTATTAATTAAATGTCTTCCTCCTGTGTGCTAGTGATGAGTTCAGGGTGTACCCCAAGAATGTTGGGATGCTACCTGAAATGATGAGGAATATATTTTGGATTCTAGCATCCTGAAAGAATTCACTTGGACAGTTTCCAACTTAAAGAAAGATATTTATTGGGGTAATTCACCCAAGCAGGCCTGCTTCCAGTAGGCGGTATGAAAAATGCCTTTTCTTAGTAATTATTATCTTGGAAATTCAGAGCTTCCCCATTCCCCTTTCTTTCGAAGTTCAGTCCTTCTTCAGAAGGATTTTTAGATATAATCTAATTAAATGGTTCTATTCCTGCCCATTGTGTTGCCCAGACTGGTCTGGGAAAGTGTGGATTCCTCCCTACAGTTGACAGGTGATACAGAAATTGAAGTCTCTCTGATCAGGATTAGGTGACCTCAGTCATATATTCAAGACCTCATTTTAATATAACCCACCTCCCAACATGGTGACTAATCAGAGTTGATTGGCATCCCTTGGGAACACCTACTCTTCAAAGAGCATATAACCTGTATCCCCAAATCCCAAATTGAGCCAATTCTGAACTGGCCCCCCCCTGGGGGGGAGGGCATTTTGGCAATGTAACTCCCATGCAATGCATGTCAAGCCAGTTTGAGAGAAATTAAGCCATGGATACATGCACCCTAATTTCATTCTTCTCTTTCTTACAACAGACTATTTCAAATTGGGATTCCTGGTGTTCACAGAGTCAAAGGCAGTTATTGGGGTTAGGTGTTTGGTTTAAATACAATTTTATGGAATGGGGGAAGGAGGAGAAGAGAATGGGAGGAGCAAGCTTGGGCTCCAAAATGTCTGGGATATCAGGTAATCTGAAGGGTCTTTTATCATACAGATAAGCAAAGAGAGTAGGAGATGGGGGGGGGGGGAAGAATTGTTCTGGAAATGCGGGTGCTTTGTAAAAGACATAGGCAAGTCCACAGTGGATGGTTTTGAGGTACAGTCTTTTTTGGTCACTTGTCTGCTGGTCACATTCTGCATCATATCTCATATCTTACATTCTATATCCTGGGAGTATCTTGTCTGAGGACTAGAAAAGATAGTAGGATCAATGGATTAAAGGGTATGGGAAGGTGGAGGGAGTAAAGCTATAAGAAGACTGGAAAGCTAGGAAGGGGCCTAGTTAGGAAGAACTTTGAATGCCAAACTGAATATTTTATACGTGATCTTGGAGGTTATAGGAAGTGGCTGGAATTTATTGAATAACGGAGCTGTTATAATGGTCAGATTTGGATGTTAGAAAGACCAGAGTTATAGTTGAAGGGACCATGGAGATCAACCAAAGATAATTACAATAGTCCTGGTAGGAGGTGATAAGGCTCAGCATCAGGGTGTGGGCTATGTCACAAGAGAAAAGTGAGCAGATATGAAAACTGCTGAGAATGTAGAATCAACAGGACTTGGCAAACAAAATTAATACAGTAGCTAAGAGAGAGTAAGGGTTCAAGGATGACATCTAGGTTTTGAACCTGGCAATAGATTAAGGGGACTATAGATTAAGGGACTATAAAGACTCAGGGAGTCTAATAAGGAAGCTGTTGCAGAAGTACAAGCAAAAGGTGAGGAAGGTTTGAACCAGGTTAGTGATGTGATGGCAAGACCATTTTGATGTGGAAAGGGATGAGAGAGGGAAGAAACTAGCATGATTCATGAAGTTATGAATATGGTTATATAGTATAGTGGTGGTGGTGGTTCCTACTTTCAGCAGATATAGAAAAGTAAGGAAGAGGTGGGTGGTGCAATGAAAATATCATGTTAAATTTGGGATATGCTTCATTTATGATGCATATAGTGTATACAATTTAAAATGTCTAATAGGTAGCCAGTGATACTGTACTGGAACTCAGGAGTAAATAGGCCTGGATATATAGATGTGATTATGTTTGTTGGCAGTAGGAAAGGAGTCAGTAGATGGGGAAAAATTGAAAATGAAGGAGAGAAATTACTTGCTACACAAGAAGTAAATTGCAGAAGCAGGATTAGGTACCTAGCCTATTGACTCTCAATTTAGTTTCTTTCCACTATAGAATGCTACATAATCTGTTACTGAGAAAGGAAAATATTTGGTTTAGATCATTGAAGATAACAGATTAAAACCATGCCCATTCCCAATCAGTTTGGGGAAACAGATTTCTGTAACCTGTCTGTTGCCAGTCCATTTAATGCAATTGTTCTTTGTTTCGATTTTTTTTCAAAATATTGACTTCGTCTATTGCCATCAATGTTTTGGGGATGATGGAAGAGAAGCACATTCCTCTATTTTAGGTTCTTAATAGAAAGACCCCTAGGGTTTATCATATCTCCTACGAAACTAAGGGGAAAATCCTGTTGAAGTTATTTGGATATATATCTGCTAAATATTGTATGTCTCCCTGTTTATAACAAATGATTTGCCATGTTTAAGAGCAAAAATTAGAAATGGAGAAAACTGATTAGTTCAACTATTATAAAACAGTTTCATATGTTATTTCCCTACATTGCAAAAATTACCAAATGATGTTTGGAGAAATATACATTCTTCCTTCTAACCTCTCTTTTTCAAATTAAACAACTTCAATTTATACTTTTTCATATTCTATCTTCAAGCTTGTCTATTTTTAAAATGTTTATATATTTTAAATTTTTAATAGGGAAGGTAGAAGGGGAAAAATTATTTTAGGTCCCATAGTGGTCAACTATACAGTATTAGATTAAAAAAAATAACTAAACTTCAGTCAGGTGTGGGAAACAATGGGAGGAATTTTGTTTCCACAGGATTAAAAGTACTCCCCCAATCTTGAGTGATTAGCAGAATGTAAGTCAGAGGTGACTGATTCTAATCAGAGCTGTTATCTAGAAGAACTAGGTTTCTGATAAGTTAAAAGTTTAGAAGCCTGTACACTTGCTTAAGGAGATGTTGGAGTGGGGCATGACAGTAGACATGTCAAGAGGTTGCATCTAGTCAATGGATAATGAGGTGGGAAATTCAAATTGGGAGCTGCATAAAAGGGCTTGCATTTGTCTGAGTCCCTATTTTCCATTAAGGAGGTTAACTGTTTATTCAGAAAGACTAAATGTAAAATAAATGTAATGAAAACCTTCCTGGCTTTCCAACAAAAATTGTTTATTCCTATACTAAGGATGTCTCTCACACATGTGACTCACAATGAAACATTATATCACTAACTTATTGATTAAAGTCTGCTCAATGATGAAAGAAACTGATGGTGGGTTAGGGTCTAGTAGAAATTATCTGGGGCAAAGGCCAAGGAATAATGCATATATTAACTTGTTAACCATTCAGCTCATCTTTCCTGACACAGTCTTAGCTTTAAGGTCACAACATACAGTGAACCACAGGTAATATTTAAAAAGTTTAATTGATGTTTTTACTTTGATGTCACCATCATTTCTCGCCCCACTTTTACCTATAGATTGACACGTCTCTTGTGAAAGAAAAACAAAGAAAAACACCTGGTACTTTTTCTGAAAATCTAAACAACATTCAATTATTACAATACTTTAACTTTCTGCAGTGAAGAAGGAAGTGTGTTTCATTTTCATTTCTACAGAACCCTCCTTGGTTTTTCCTATTTCCTAAGTGTTCAAGTTCCTCTTAATGATTTTGCCATTTGGTATAATCATTGTGCATTTTATTTTCTTGCTTCCATCTTTTCATTTTGGATATGTGCATAGATATCTTGCAAATCTCTCTCATTTTTCACAGCACGCACATTTTATAATATTTGTATGATATAGTTTTTAAAACTAGTTCATCATCTACATATATCTCATTCATTCCATACTCACCCCCTCATTTGCCACTATAAAGAGTGCTATGTATATTTTAGTTTAGTTGAATCTTTGTTTCTTGCACTACCTTGGGATTCTCTGCCTAGTAGAGATATTGCTGAGTCAAAGGGTATGGTTAGTTTAGTTACTTTTCTTCATTAATTCCAAATAGAAATCTAGAACAGATGTGCTATATTTCAATAAAATGGGTTTCTTTTGTAATTCCACATGTTTCATCTTACAAATTAAAAACCTTATTCTGAGAAGTGACTTATACATTTCAACAGACTGCCAAAGGATTCCGTGACAGAAATGACAATAACAACAGCAAAAAGAACAATAGGAACAGCAGCAGTAACAACAATGCTATTCAAATCCACTTGATCTATGTAATATTAAATTTTGTTACATTGGTAGGAATCAATCAATAATAGTGACTATTGTACCAATTGTTTGTCTTCCATTACTTCTATAAAAATTGTTTTAGATTTCTATTTATCTGAATCCTGCATGGTTTTGAGTACTCTAATGTGCAGAACATTTGTGCAGTGTATTGTTGTTTTGACTGTAATTTTGCTTATTTGTCATGTCATCCTGGATTTGATTAGTACTGTATAGAAATGCTGATGATTTTCACGGATTTATTTTTAATTCTATAAATGATTATAGCTTTGATGATATTCTCTTTTCTTATTGCAAAAGCTAGCATTTCTAAAACAATATCAAATAGTAGTGGAAAGCAGAAGAAAATTAATAAATTTATAAATGCAACTATATTGGTAGTTTGCATATTTGTGTAATATCCATTACAAGATACTGTCATCTTGTAGGTATAGTGACCTTAAGAGCAGCTGTTAACCACTTCACAGGAATTACTGGTACAAACCTTTGTCAGAGATGCCCATGCAATGAAGGACCCAGATTACTCTTGGTGGGCATTGTGTTTCTCCAGTTTCAAATTCCTACCTGGAAATCTGCAAAGAGCTTTATTGGTCAGTTCAGGTTGTATTAACTCTCCATTTTCCAACCATGAACTTTATACAATAGGAAAATAAATTGTATATGAAGTAAAGAAAATCAATAGATAACAAATTTTCAGAAATTGATGAAATGCCACACCTCAGTGTTGACAAAGATACACAGTAAAATTCATAGTCCCAGCATAGAGTTGGAGTATCCACATGTGTTAAGGTATTATATGATCTATTCCAGCTGAGGACACCTCATTGCACTGCAAAATTTTAATTCAGTTAATAAACATTTATTAATTGCTTAAAGCAAGAAACTATGGAATGTGTAAGGGATACAAAGGCAGGTATGAAGTTTTCACTTTTTTTCAATGAAAGTATCATTCATTTAGTGGTAAAGAAAGGCAGAGAAGGAAATGATTATAGCATGCAATTTAATGATACAAGAGAGTTTGATATAACTCTTAATGAGTGTTCTAGGGGGACGTACAGTGGGAATTTGAGGAGGCAAAGATCACATTCAGGGAAATTATTAAAAAAAGTTAACCCTGAATTGGTTTTAAAAGATGGTGGAGACTTCAACAGACCGACATGGATTGGCATAGGGAAAGGTGAAAGGGGGAAAAAAAGGTCCATTCCAGGTGAGTGAGAGAGGAGAATGGGAAAATAAAAGGAATTCAATTTAGTTAGAAATGAGAGGACATATAAAGGTTAGCATGTAGCTAGATGGCACAGTGGATAGAATGCTGAGCCTGGAATCAAGACTCAACTTTTTTTTTTTCATTTTTCAAATGCTTTATTAACTTCTGACTTATATCATTCATTTTGACCAGATTTTGAGTTACACATTCTACACATATTCTCCCCATCTTTCCCCTACCCACTGCCCCAAAATAGCAATCCCACAGGATATCCCCTCCTCCAATCTGCTTTCTCCAATATCTTCTCCCATAACCCCTTCAACTTTTCCAGTAGGGCATGGTGGATCTCTATGCTCCAGTGCCTGTATATTTATTTCCCAATTACATGTAAAATAGTATTCATTATCGTTTTTCCATGTAGGAAGGTTAATATTCAGCTTTGATATGTTCCTTATAATTTCTTTTCCTTCCTGTTTACCTTATCATGCTTCTCTTGCTTCTTGTATCTGAATATCAGATTTTCTATTCAACTCTGTTTTTTTCATCAAGAATGCTTGAAAGTCCTTTATTCCACTGAATGACCATATTTTCCCCTGAAACATGATATTCAGTTTTGCTGGGTAGGTGATTCTTGGTTTTAATTCCAGCTCCTTTGCCCTCCAGAATACCATATTCCAAACCCTTCAGTCCCTCACTGTAGAAGCTGCCAGATCCTAAGTTATCCTGATTGTGTTACCACAATATTCAAATTGTTTCTTCCTGGTTGCTTGTAATATTTTCTCTTTGATCTGGGAATTTATGAACCTGGCTATAATATTCCTAGAAGTTTTCTTTTTGAGATCTTTTTCAGGAGGTGATCACTGGATGCTTTCAACCTCTATTTTGCCCTCTGGTTCTAAAACATCAGGGCAGGTTTCCTTGAGAATTTCTTGGAGCATGATTTCTAGGTTCTTTCCTTGATAATGGCTTTCAGGTAGTCCAATAATTTTTAAATTATCTCTTCTGGATCTATTTTCCAGGTCAGTGGTTTTCCAATAACTTATTTCACATTGCCTTCTACTCTTTCATTTCCTTGGATCTGTTTAACAGCATCTTGATTTCTAATATAGTCATTAGCTTCCATTTCCTCCAATCTAATTCTGAAGGAATGATACTCCTCAGTGAGCTTTTGAGATTCTCTTTCCATCTGGCAAATTTGGCTTTTAAGGCATTCTTCTCCTCATTTCCTGTTTGATCGTCTTTTGCCATTTGAGTTAGTCTAATTTTTAAGGTGTTATTTTAATCAGTCAGGCTGTTGACTCTAATTTCATAATTTCTTGCATCATTCTCATATCTCTTCTCAATTTTTCCTCCACTTCTCTTATCTGCTTCTTAAGGTCCTCTATGGCCTGTAACCAGCTCACATTTTCCTTTGAAGGTTTTGGTGCAGGATTTCTAACTTCACTGTCTTCTTCCTATTCCATGCTTTGATCCTTTTTGTCCCCAAAATAGGAGTCTAATGTTGTATTTTTTCTGTTTTTTTTGCTTCCTTTGCCTGGTCATGTGGCCACTCAATTACTTGACTTTTGGGCTTTTTGCCATAGTAGCACTCTGCCACCAGATGGCGGAGCTTCGTTCCAAATGCTGCGGTTTTCTCCGCTGCCGGAGGTATTATTTGGCTGCTCTCTATGAAGTTTCCACATACTCTGGCAAGCTGGTCACACACCTTAGCACCTCCACCATAGACTGCAATCTAGATCCAAGCAGGTTAAAGCAAAAGCAATTACCCTTCAGACTGGTTGCTTGGTCCCCCTACAGTCTGCAGCCCAGGAGCTGAAGCTGCCATGTGGCTGCAGATGCGCCACTGCCCTCAATGGCTTCTCATCCCGGGGGCAAAAGCTGATGCACTCCCAACTACTGGTCCCAAAGTCCGCACCCCACTGACCTCTCCCTTTGTCCTTAACATTTATGTACTGATAATTCTGGACTCCCACAGCTGCTGATGATCTGGAGTCCCTCCAGCTGGTGGCTGGCCAGGCCCATCCTGGGGCTAAAACCTCGTTAGTGGAGCTGGGCGTGGCTCTTAGCACTCTGTGCTAGCCGCTACCTGCTGGCCTACCTGGCTGTCTTCAGCTGGAGATTAGCTTCTAGGTGTTATTTTGTGGGTTCTGTAGCTCCAGAATTTGTTCAGCATCCCCTTTTACATGAACTGGGGGTGGTGGGAGCTAGAGCCACAAGGAGGTCCTGTTTGTACTCTGCCATCTTGACTCTGCCCCCTGGGAAGACTCATCTTTTTAAGTTCAAATCTGAACTCAGACACTTACTAGCTGTGTGACCCTGGCCAACTCACTTATCTGCCTCAGTTCCTAATTTGTAAAATGAGCTGGCGAAGAAATGGCAATTCACCCCAGTGGCATTTCCAAGAGAATTTCAAATGAAGTCATGAAGAGTCAGATATGACTGAAACAATTAGATTAACAACAAAGGTTAGTATTAGACTAGAAATAATACATTGAAGTCAAATTGTGAAGAGACCACAATGTCAGGATAAGGAATTTACATTTTCTTACAGTCAATTTGGATCACTGATGATTTTTGATTGGATATTTGACATGCTTGGAATGGTAAATAATGAAGGTTCTTTTATTAGCAGTGTCAAGGATTAATTGGAAAGGGGATGGCATATAAGAAGACAGATTAGAAAATCATTACATATTCTACAGTAACAGTGATTCAGTAATTCAGTTCATCAAACAGAAATTACTCTTATAGAAATACATAGGATACTATAAAACTTAACAACAGCAACAACAATTTATTAAACTCATCTGTTAAAAAAGAAAGAATAAAAATACCTGAGAAGAATTGATAGCAGTGACGCTGCAGCCGTTGTTATTTTTTACTAGATCCACAATGTACCTAACTTCAAAACATGAAACTTGAAAGGAAAGGAAACCCTGCATGTAAATATATCCCTCTCATTCTGTATCTCTCATAGATTCTAACTGGGAGAGACTCTTTCACATTCAAACTCACCACCATAATTCCTTGTTTATTTTTTTTTAATCTCAACTTTTTTCAAGTAATTAATGAGGTTAGGAAGACAAACTCATAAAAGTTCTCACAGACAATTTACTTTGCTACAAATTAATGGATAATTTTAGTTTCACAAATTCCATTTAATAAACAGGTTTGAGGATCACAAAATTTACAAAGTTAAGGTGACATTGGACCATAAGGGAGATTACACACTCACACACACACACACGTACACACATACACATACTCACACACACACAGATATACATATATTCTTTTTCTACCACAAGTCCCATATTTATAAAGAAAATTTAATGAGACAGGTGTGGTGGGAAATCTCATGAAATTTCTGCTACTGGGGAAGCTGAAGATGGTGGATTGCTAGACTTTGGAAGTTCTGAGCAACTGTAGAATTAAATGTGATTGTGTAACTGCATTATACCCAGCAGCAACTGAATGAGCCTCTGAGACTATTTGGAATGAGAAAGAGGAGGAAAGGGAGTGTGCCAAGCTGCCTAAAGAGAAGCAGGCTACATTGGGAACAGAGTAGACCAAAGTGTCCATGCCAATTAGTAGTTCATTTGGGTTTGTGAGTGGATGCTGAACTTTTAGCCTGGATGAATTAGAGTCACAGTCTAAGAAAGAAAGGGAGGAAGAAAAGAAGGAAGGTCAAAGAAAAGGAGAGTAAAGAAGAGAAGGGAAGAAGGGAGGAAGAGATGGATGAAGGAATGAAGGAAGAACTTAATGGGATACAGTTTATACTAGAATCTCAGAGTTGGAAAAGACTTTGAAGATCATCTAGTTCAACCTCACAAGAACATGTATCCTGTCTCTGACAAATAATCATACAGAATTCACTTGAAGGTCTCTAGTGAAATTGTTTGATGTTGTTAATCAATATGGTATGACCTAGCAGAGGTTTGTGAGTGGAATTAAAATGACTTATTTTGGGATGTATTTGCATTCCAAAGGTCTAAGTGGATTTAGATGAATAAATAAAATAATTTCTTTATTTTTAAAATTAAACTTACTAACATTAATGCTAAACCTATATTGGGATAAAGCAGCATGACTTAGGGTCAGGGTAAAGAGGAAAAAGTTAAATGATCTTGTATATGGCTAAGATTTTATTTAATCATAATTGATGCTAAGCATGTTTAGATACAACATTAACATTTGCTAAAACAAGTGCCCTATGCCACAAAACCTTATTGAAAACTTAATGGAACTGATTTTGAATAAGCTAATGCAGAATCATAGAAATAGGGGTTAGGAGCTAGAAGATACTTTAGATAGACTTCTAGTACACCCTGCTCATTTTACAGATGAGTAAAGTGTCATCTAAAGAGACTAATGCACTTGCCTGCAATTAGGGAAATAATAGGTTTCAGACGTAGAATTTGTACACAGATTCAGGTGCACCATTTCCAAATCCATCTATATATTTCCCCAGTTTACCATTATGCATCTTAAAAAGGACAGGGTCACAAGGAAGATGGGACAAGATTGCTATCTTATGCATGGTCCTAAAGGGAATAGAAAAATAGTTGAAATCTGGGATGTCAAATACAAGAAGCAAGACATCTGACCACCTTAAGGCAATGTTAATGGTGTAATTTTTCTGCTTCATTTAAAAGTAGTTAAGTCTTCATTATTATTCTAGGGACATTACCACAGAATTTTCAGTAGTTGATTTTCAAGTTTTCTCAAAGTAATTAACACTTGCTTTCCTTGGAATAATTTCTGCTGTTGCC
Organism: Petaurus breviceps papuanus; assembly: GCF_028583685.1. Lineage (NCBI taxonomy): Eukaryota > Metazoa > Chordata > Mammalia > Diprotodontia > Petauridae > Petaurus > Petaurus breviceps. Next base: position 4,070,169 of record NW_027187308.1, on the reverse strand, counting down.
ATTACCTTTATACTATCACAGGCTGGGGAGTTTCTATTGTACTTGACACTATAAAGGGCTGATCATAAATCTACCAACATTTATGATAGGAATCAGTAAGATTACTGAGATTTCAGATTATTTTATCAAGCATATCATCCTAAATCAAGACATGAATTTCAATGGAATGCTTAACAAAGGCTTTTTGGCTATTTTGGGGGGCCTGATGGAGAGGTCTGAGCTTTGTGATAAGATTCTTAGGGAGATTAAGAGTTAAGGAAATGACTAAACCTAAAGATTAATCATCAATGGGTCATTTTCTAATTGGAGGAAATTTTCAAGTGGAAAACCTCTAGAATTTGTCTTTGCCTGTATGATTTTTCTAGTTCTCAGTGAATTATATGATGTCATAGATGGCATGCTATTAAATTTACAGATAATATGAGTCTGGGAGGTATTGATAACATGTAGATGACAGTCAAATCATAAAAAATTCTAACAATCTGTATCAGCACATTCTTGGCTATCAGTATCAAAATGTCTAGGGCCTCCACAGTGAAATACTTTTCACTAAGCTCTCAGAGGTATGGTTACCTTCTATCCATGATTTCTGTTTATCTGCATCCTGCTTAATATTTGCCTAAGTGGTTTATCTTTATCAACATCTATATTTGCGTTTAGTACGAAGTTAGAAAATAAGACACTTGACCTTTCAAGATGATCCAATATAAAATATTATTTACAAAACTGAAAATACTTATGAAGAACCTTTGGAAATTACATTCAATAAGATGACAAGATTCCTAATGCATGGCACTTAACATCCATTATTTTTTTCTCTTTACTGTTTCATACAGAATACTTAAAACTCCTTATTTATTTCTTTAATCAGAGCATTAGATCCTTCATCTCCACAACCCAGTAAGTTGTGATTCAGACAGAAAGCAAGCACAAATTGAAGCATCAAACACATCCATATATAAATGTCTAAACAGAAGTAAATTTTGAATTATCTAATTTTAGCCCATGGCCCATTAGTAAAACCTTAGGCTTATATGTCCTAGTTTAAGGGATTCACTCTAAATTTTTTGTCTTTTATTTGATTCAGAGTTACCTCTAGGAAAATCAAAATTTGGCCTTTCTTTAAGTCTCAATAGCAACACCCAGACAAAAAGCATTTTGATGGTTTGTAGGGGTAGCCCTGAACTTTGATGGAAACATGAACTTTGATGGAAACAATCAGACTAATGATATAATTAATAGGGGGGAAATCTTTATTTAAGATAATAACAATATCAACAAAAGATGAAAGGACTTACATATAACCCAATAATTAGTCAGGACAGGACATCATCCCTATTCTATTATGCAGGCTTGTAGGGATAAAAGTAAGGCTTGGAACCTAATATATGTAGAGAGCCCCTCATATGGCAAGGGACCTATTCTTGTGTAGCTTGAAGGAAGAGAAAGGACATGTCTAGCCTTTTCTGCCCCAACTCTTTTCCAAAGGAGACTTTCATTCCTGCCAGGAAAGGAAACAACAATTAAGGCTGGAGACCACCACTTTGCTATTCTCAGAGAGAGTGAGTAATAGGCTAGAAATATACCTATTTCTCCCTTTAAATCTTGTTAGTCTAGAGGATATGATTGAATTCCATCTAACTTTTGATCATTGTTTAATTTTTTTTGGTGTGTCAGAAAAGGAGGATCCCAAGTGCTATATCTAAGATGACCTCTTTTATACCAATACCAGTTCCACAATGAACAGAGCTAGTGAATATCAAGGAAACCAAGTTGTCTAAATTATAGTAAAAAAGAAATCAGAGAAAGTCTATGTAGGAGTATGTATACCAGACAATATAGACTGAAAGAACTCTCCTATTGGTAGTAAGATAAATGAACTTAATGAAGAGAGAGGGTCCTGGATCACAACTCAAGGGGAAAATTCCCCCAAATCTCTAGAATAGCAAGCCAGGAATAGGGACATAATAAAGTCTATAACACTTTCCATGTCTTCCCAGAGTCTTTTCCATCAGCAACCTAAAGTAGGGATGTCCTCTTCCATCTTTTCTCTTGAAGGTAGAAGTCAACTGTAATCTGTGCTTGAAGAAGACTCTTGCCAAGAGGGTCCCTAAGTGGGAATCACACTGGAAGACTCCTCAAAGGAGGAGGGGGAGACTGGCAAAGGATGGAGCTCTCTTGTCTCTTACCAAGTCACATTGGGCAGGGCATTTATCACTACCAATAAGAAGAAAGTCCCTTACCAATGGACTTTGGGGACATGTGTTACACGTTTTTACTTTCCCCAGGGAAGGCTTCAAGTCTTAGAGTACAATGAATAATCTCCATGGGTAGACACCAGTGCACCAGCAATGAGAAAAAAATTTGACGAGACCCACTTTTCCAAAGGGCTTATAGGATCTATATTCTTCTTGACTATACCCTAGTGTTTGTCAGAAAATGAGTCCAATGTAGGCACAGGAAAATTTGTGAGCTCCCACTACAATCACCTCCAATATCTGTAATATATGACTCTAAACAAATTTTAGAGATACAGAACCCACAAAGTGACATAGAGAGACAAATCTCCCACTGAAGGCAGCTGGGCAGGCCCACAGGAAGGGTCTATCTCACCAAGCAAGGAGCCAAGCACAGTCCTGTGTGAGCTGTGCCAAACCTGGGGTGGCCCCAACCACCACCCCAGACAGGTTGGAGCAGAACTCAGGAGAGTGAATCACTGGTAGCTGTGGCAGTTTCCAGACTTCCCAACCCGTAAACACCAAAGAGAAAGTAAAATGTCTGTGGGTAACCCTGTTGGAACTAGGTGACAGAAGAGTGTCGTCCAGCCCCTGACCCCAAAGTGAGAAGTAGCAGAGGCTTTGCAGCTGCAGTTGCTGCCGTGTAGCCATCCCCAGAGCTCCAGGCCTGCAGATTGTAGGGGGACCAAGCAACCATTCAGAGGGTAATTGCTCTGACTTTGACCTGCTTGGATATGGGTCACTGTCATGGATGGTGGTCCCGGGTGGAGAAACACCAGTGTGCCAGAGCTTGTGGTGGCTATGGAGAGGGAACCCTCCTCAGACCTCTGAAAATATTTGCAAAAACCTCGGAGATTTGGGACAAAGCTCACTACTCTGGAACCACAGCTGTACCATGGCAAAGAGCTCAAAAGTCAAGTAATTGTCTGGCAAGATGAGAAAGCACAATCAGACCATAGAATCCTTTTTTTGGGGACAAAAAGTATCAAAACATGGAACCAGAAGAAGTTAACAAAGGCAAAACTTGTGCATCAAAAGCTTCCAAGAAAAATATGAACCAGTTACAGGCTATGAAAGATTATAGGCCAAGAAGGATTTAAAAATCACGTGAGGGAAGTGGAGGAAAAATTGGGAAGAGAAATGAGAATGATGCAAAAAAAAAAATCATGAAAATAGAGTCAACAGCCTGACAAAGGAAACCCCCCCAAATGCTGAAGAAAATAACACCTTAAAAATAGAGTAGCTCAAATGGCAAAAGAGGCCCAACAAGTCAATGAGAAGAATGCCTTTAAAAGTTAAATTGGCCAAATGGAAAAGGAATTTCAAAAACTCACTGAAGCTTCAAAATTAGATGGGAGCAAAAGGAAGCTAATGACTTTATGAGAAATCAAAATACTATAAAATAGATACAAACAAATGAAAAAAATAGAGGCAGTATGAAGTATCTCATTGGAAAAACCACTGACCTGTAAAATAGATGCAGGAAAAATAATTAAAAATGTATTATCTGAAAGCCATGATCAAAAAAAAAGAACCTAGAAATCATCCTTCAAGGAATTTTCAAGGGAGCCAATATAGCAGCACAGAAGCAGGAAGATTCCCTTCAGTCCCCCCATAACCACATCAAATACCTATAAAAATGACTTTAAACAAACCTTAGGGCTACAGAACAGAAAGGGACAGGGAGAAACTAAACTACCACTGAAGACAGCCTGACAGGCCATCAGGAAGGATCCAGCACAGCAACACTGGGAGACGAGCCCAGCCCTGCATGAGGTTGAGGTTTTAGCCTCATGGTGGACTGACCAGCCACAGCTAGAGGGACATTGGGAGAGTGGCCACCAGCAACTGCAGTGGTTTCCAGAATTATAAACCCATAAATGCCAAAGACAAAGTGAGAGGTCAATGGACTTTGGGAACAGGGAGTCCAAGAGTACAGTCCAGCCTCTTTCCCTGAAGGGAGAACCCCCATGGCTGCTGCAGAGCTCCTGGACTTCAGACTGTAGGGGTAAAAAGTGACCAGTATATGGGTTAATTGCTCTTCTGTGGCAAAAAGCTCAAGAGTCAATTGGTTGAGCGGCAAAATGAGTAAGCAGGGGAACCAGGGCATGCACAGTGGTCTGACTTTGGATTCCTTTTTAGGGGACAGATAGGATCAAGGAATGGAGCAGGAGGAAGACAACGAAGTCAGAATTCCTCCACCAAAAGCTTCCAAGAAAAATATGAACTGGTTATAGGTCATAGAGAAGCTTAAGAGGGATTTTGAAAGCCAAGTAAGAGAAGTGGAGGAAAAATTGGGAAGAGAAATGAGAATGATGCAAGAAAATCATGAAAATAGAATCAACAATCTGACTGAAGAAAATTACACCTTAAAAATTAGTCTAACTCAAATGGCAAAAGAGGCTCAAAAAGCCAATGAGGAGAAGAATGCCTTAAAAAGCCAAATTTGCCAGATGGAAAAAGAATCTCAAAAGCTCACAGAAGAGAATAATTCCTTCAGAATTATATTGGAGCAAATGGAAGCCAATGACTTTATGAGGAATCAAGATACTATTAAACAGATCCAAACAAATGAAAAAAATAGAAGTCAATGTGAAATAACTCATTGGAAAAATGAATGACCTGGAAAATAGATACAGGAGAGATAATTTAAAAATTATTGGACTGCCTGAAAGCCATTATCAAAGAAAGAACCTAGAAATCATCCTCCAAGTAATTCTCAAGGAAAACTGCCCTGATGTTTTTAGAACTAGAGGGCAAAAAAGAGGTTGGAATAATCTACCAGTCACCTCCTGAAAAAGATCCCCAAAAGAAAACTCCTAGGAATATTATAGCCAGGTTACAGAGTTCCCATAACAAGAAGATAATATTACAAGCAGCAATGAATAAACAATTTGACTATTGTGGAAACACAATCAGGATTACCCAGGATCTGGCAGCTTCTACACTGAGTGATCAAAGGGCTTGGAATATGATATTCTGGAGGTTAAATGAGCTGGGATTAAAACCAAGAATCACCTACCCAGCAAAACTGATTATCATGTTTCAGGGGAAAATATGGATATTCAATGGAATGGAGGACTTTCAACATTCATGATGAAAAAACCAGAGGATATAGAGGGCCAAGGAGAGAGAGGTCAAAAGAACGTTTGGGAGCAGCTCATGGAGGCAGAGAGAGAGAGAAAGAGAGAGAGAAAGAGAGAGAGAGAGAGAGAGAGAGAGAGAGAGAGA
>NW_027187308.1:3982126-4064601 GCF_028583685.1 Petaurus breviceps papuanus | reverse complement strand
AGAGAGAGAGAGATCACATTGGGACAGTTGGAGTTGCCCAGGACTTTTGAGAACTGCCACTGAGAGCTGCTGAGAACTGAGGAGGCATGATTATGGTGCCAGTATTTTTTCTGTCTGTTTTTTTTTTTAAGCAATCGGGGCTAAGTAACTTGCTCAAGGTTACATGGTATCTGAGCCGAGCTTTGATCCAGGTCATCCCAACACTGGAGCCGGTACTCTTACTCGCTGAGCCACCTGGCTGCCCCTAAGCAATTGGGGTTAAGTAACTTGCTCAAGGTTACAGGGCCAGGGGTTTCTGGGTGTGTGCTAAGTGTCTGAGCCCGGGATTCGATCTCCAGGTCTTCTCAACACTGGAGCCGGTGCTCTTACTCGCTGTGCTACCTGGCTGCCCCTCTGTCTGTTTTGATGTTACTTTGCCAGATTCATCAGCTGGTAAAGGACAGTGCTATTGTTGCAGAGGTTCTGGAAACTTGCTGTTGGTTCAGAAGCTCTGAAGGAGGATTTTCTTCTTGTATGTTTACAGAAATCCTGAAGGAGGGTCTTGTGGATGTTTTCAGGGTCCTGTCACTGTTCTGCAGGCAGCTTGAGTGAATTGATGAGGACACTGGCTATGTGTACTGGGGCTTTGTTAAGCTTGGTCTCCAAAGGAACAGAGTGCTGAGAAGTTGCCCTGGGTCAAGATGAAGAAAAGACCTCTCCTTGGGTATTGAATGCTATGATGAGATAGTAACCTTGTTGAGGCATAGGGGTAGATGGCCTTTGTGCTCTCTACTGCGCCTTTGAGGGGGTGATTAGTGGTGATGGTATTGTAATTCGGTTGTGATCCAGGGGTGGAAAATTTTTTACTTTTATACTTTGTGACTGCCCAAATGAATGTACTTTGTTTATGATTGGAAACTAATCTCCAGCTGAATAGAGAGAAAATTTTGTGATTGACTAAATGAATGTACTGCCCAGGGGTAGAGTAAATGAGAACTTTATAAATGACTGTTACCCTGTATCTTGATCTTGATTTTCCATGAATGTTTTGCCTTAATCTGTCACTGAATAAATGGAGTTAGCTATGCTCATAATCTGAACCTGGAAGTTACTTCTGCTTGGCTTTATAGGGAGGATATAAGAGAAAGGAAATTTGGGGAAGGGGTATTCAGTAGGCTCACTATTTTCGGGTGGGGTAGGGGAAAGATGGGGAGAAAATTTGTAAATCAAAATCTTGTGCAAATGAATGTTGAAATCTAAAAATAAACAAATTTTTTAAAAAGAACCAATGGGGGGGGGCAGAAGAAATTCAGTTCAAGCCTTTATACCTATTAACCTACATAATTCACAGAAAGTGTATTATTTAGAACATATTTGTTTTTATTCTTTGTCAGAATGCTACCTTTCCTTGCTCTTGCAATATGTTCCCTATATCTCACAGTTAGGCCCAGGAGCACATTGCCACTCAGCTGCTGCTTCTGTTTGCTGCCATCTCTGTGCCTTGAGGCTCTCTAGAGAGACTATATCACGCAGAGTTCCCTTCAAGTAACTGTGTTTATAATGCATCACACGACTCTATCCAAACAAAATTTCTTTAGCTCTCCATACCCAAGAATTCATTTGTGATCTCATTTTAAAGGGAACATTCAAGAATATATCTCAGTTGCATGAAAAAGGCATGCATTTTATTATTAGAATTATTGTAACAGTGGAACAAATAGTTAAGAAATGAAAGAATTTCTTTAGAAGTTGCCTTTTTCTATGGAATTTTAAATGTCATTCAGGAGACATGGATGAGTTTAAAATAAATAGTCCCTGGCAATTATACCAGGGTGCCTTTAGGTAAACCATGCAACATACTAAATTCTATTTATCTTTATTGTGACATTAAAAAATTTTCAGGCTGCTCACTTAATGCAACAATGGCATCAAACTCACTTCAGGATATCTTCCTCTTTTTACACATTCCTTCAAAGAGTTCATAGTAGAATAAAAAATTGATATTGCTCTCATTATACCCAACAACTAGCAAAATTTATTAGACAGGTAGATAGATACAGATATAGAGATATAGATAAATATATTCATGCATATGTATATATATATATATATGTGATTGTGTGTGTGTAATTTATCTAGAGGAATAAAAAATCAAGAATATCAAGGGAATCAATGAGAAAAATAAAGGAAAATTAGCAGTATCAGATCTCAGACAAGAGAACTACAAAGAAGTGATCATCAAAACAAGCTTGTACTAGATAAAAAAATAGAGGTTGATCAATTAATTACATTATTCATATAATATATAGATGTGAATGGACACAATAGCTTAGTGTTAGATTACACCTGAACTACATATGACCTCTGAGTAGCTTGCAATTTACCAAAAGGATTTTAGGCAGCCCACAAAAATGTAAGGTTGCCATTGTGCACTTTCTTGTTTGTCATATGACCTGTGGCAACCAACCATCATCAGTTTGTCTCCAGTCTAACCTATCTGCAGCCCAAAGGAATTAAGAATATTTTAATTTTGACTCCTATCTACTTCACAGCTGTACAGGTCTGTGTAAGACAAAACAGAAAATAAAATCTTTTGGGGCAAGAATTTACTATTTGTAATATAATATCAAGCAAAGGCAACTTCCCAGGTTCAAAATACCAGCATAGGTGCTCTCTATTTTATTCAGTAACAAACCCAGAACAGAGAAGATCAAAACATGACATCATTCAAAATACAGCATTTACTAAGTGTGATTAAATAATCTCCAAGGCCTACCCCACCCCAGGACTTTCCAATCATTCAATCAATTACAAAGTCTCTGTTCCAAATACTTCTCCACCCCTAGGCTATACCTTAATTAAGTCCACCACAAAGCCCCTCTTCTCAAATGGAGATTAGTTTCCAAACATAAGTAAAATACATTCATTTGCTCAACCATAGAACACAAAAAGGTCAAAAGTTCCCCACCCCTGGATCACAATTGAATCTACCCCAGAGTTACATCAAGTTTAAACACAGCACTTAATACCCAAATGGAGGTCTTTTCTTCATCTTGACACGAGGCAAGTTCTCAGCAATCTTAGTTCCTGGAGAGACAAGGCTTAGCAAGGCCATAAGATACATTGCCAGTCCCTTCATGAATTTATCCTCTGTCTGTAGAACAGCCCTAGAACCCCTGAACACATTAGCAAAGCCCTCTCCCAGGATTTCTGTAAACATACAACAAGAAAATCCTTCTTCAGGGCTTCTGAACCAACAGAAAGGCTCCCAGACCCCTGCAACAACAGTACTGTCCCTCACCAGTGGACAGTATTCATTCTGTCTGCAGGACAGTCTCCAGACCCCTGCAACAACAGTACTGTCCCTCACCAGTGGACAGTATTCACTCTCTGTCTGCAGGACAGTCTCAGGCCTTCTTAACCAAATGCCAGGTTCCAGGACTTCTTCAACAGGACAGTCTTTCACCAGTGGACAAATTTGGCAAAATAACATCAAAACAGACAGACAAAGTACCAGCAAAACAGCCATGTCTCCTCAGTCCTTGGCAGCTCAGGGGGCAGGTCTCAAAAGTCCAGGGCAATTCAAAGCGGCCACCAGCAATCCTCTTAGTCTCTCGCTCTCTCCACGAGGTGCTGCTTCCAAAAAAAAAATCTTCCGCCTCTCTCCAGTGTCTCTCCAAATCTACGTCACCAGCTCCTCCCACTTCAGGACTTTCTTTTCACATCAACAAGCCCATCCCACAGGTGGGATTAACAAACTCTGGGTTTTAATACAATCAATTTGAAAACCAAGCCAATACAGGGGAATCTTTAATTGCCATTACTATCACACTATTTAACAAAAAACTGCTGGGAAAATTGGAAACCAGTCTTGCGGAAACTAGGATGGTATGACCATTATCTCACACAGAATACAAAAATAAGGTAAAAACGGATACATGATTTACACATAAAGGGTGATAGCAATAGACAATTAAGGAAACATGGAAAATATTTCTTGTCAGATCCATGATAAGGGAAGCTATCATGACAAAAACAGAGAGTCATAGAAGATATAATGAATAAATTTGAATAAAGAAAACCAAAAGCAGCAAAAAATTAGGAGGAAATAAATAAAACATTAAGGGATGGGGATTTTTGCACCAAGTTTCTCTTACAAATCTCTCATTTCTAAAATGTTTGGGGATCTAAGCCAAATTAAATTGAGAGCCATTGCCAATTGATAGGTTGTCAAGAAATATGAAGTTTTCAGAAAAAAGGATAACTAAATTATAGATAGTTATATAAAATGCACTCAATCACTAAAAATTAAAGAAACTAAAACTAAAATTAAAACACCTCAACCATTAGCTTGACTACCAAGACAGAAAACAAAAATGACAAATGATGGAGGGGATGTGGAAAAATTGATAGACTAATGCATTGTTGCTGGAAATATGCAACCATTTTATACAACACTTTAAAATGACATAAAAAAAGGCTATAAAACTGTGCATACCCTTTGACCTAGCAATATCACTATTGGATCTATATCCCCAGAGGGATCAAAGAAAAAGTCAAAGGATTTATGTGAATAATATTTATAGTTTTTCTTTTGGCAAAGAATTGAAAATTCAGAATTAGCCTATCAATTGGACACAAATTTTGATGAAATCCTATAGTCTTGTAAAAAATGATGAAGGAAATGTTTTCAGAAAAACCTGGGAGGACTTAAATGAACTAATTGCAAAGTGAAGTGAGCAGAACTAGGAGAATGGTGTATACAGTAGCAGAAATTTTGTAACAGCAATGCATTGTGAAAGACAGCCACTTTGATCAATAAAGTTATCTACAACAATTCCAAAGAACTCATGAGGAAAAATGTGATCAATCTCCAGAAAGAGGTTTAAGTGATGAATTTTGAGTGATAAATTCCTTTTACTTTTTATTTTGTTTTTATTGATATTTTCTTTTTTTTCTTTTGCAACCTGGATCATTTGGAAATATGTTCTGCTTGACCTTGTATATAATGAGCATCACATTTTCTTTTTTTGCCTTCTCAATGCATGAGATACATACATATGTGTGTGTACAACATATATATGTATGTTTATCCATATATATGTATATGTACATATATATATATATAGATAAACATACATATATATATGTTGTACATGTCTCCTAGTACAGGTACACATTTAGCCCCAGGGCAGGCCTCACCAACCATGGGCTGGAGGGACTCCAGATCACCAGCAGCTGTGGAGGTCCAGAATTATCAACACATAGATGCTAAGGACAAAGTTAGAGCTCAGTGCAGTGTGGACTTTGGGACCCAGTAGTTGGGAATGCCTTGGGACAAAAAGCCAATGTGGAGCTGAGGCCTTACAGCCTCCCCCACATGGCAGCTTCATCTCCTGGCCTACAGAGTGAAGGGGGACCAATCAACCAGTCTGAGGGGTGATCGTTCTTGCTTTAAACTGCTTGGACCTGGACTGTGGTCTAGGGTAGAGGAGAGGGGGTGAGTGACTAGCTTGCCCGAGCACGTAGAATCTTCAGAGAGGGCACCCAACTAATTCCTCTGGCAGCTGAGAAAACCCCAGCATTTGGGATGGAAGCTCCCCCGTCTGATAGCAGAGTCTTACTGTGGCAAAAAGCCCAAATGTCAAGTAATTAAGTGGCCACATGACCAGGCAAAGGAAGCAAAGCAAGCAGAAAAATCCAACATTAGACTCTTATTTGGAGGACAAAAAGGATCAAAGCATGGAACAGGAGGAAGACAGTGAAGTCAGAACTGCTGCAACAAAAGCTTAAAAGAAAAATATGTGCTGGTTACAGGCCATAGAAGACCTTAAGAAGCAGATAAGAGAAGTGGAGGAAAAATTGGGGAGAGAAATGAGAACAATGCAAGAAAATTGTGAAATGAGAGTCAAGAGCCTGACTGATTAAAATAACACTTTAAAAAGTAGACTAACTCAAATCGCAAAAGAGGCTCAAAAAGCCAATGAGGAGAAGAGTGCCTTAAAAAGCCAAATTTGCCAGATGGAAAAAAAAAGAATCTCAAAAGTTCACTGAGAAGATTCATTCCTTCAGAATTAGATTGCAGCAAATGGAAGCTAATGACTTTATGAGAAATAAGATTCTGTTAAATAGATCCAAGGAAATGAAAGAATAGAAAGCAATGTGAAATAAGTCATTGGAAAAACCACTAACCTGGAAAATAGATCCAGGAGAGATAATTTAAAAATTATTGCACTACCTGAAAGCCATGATCAAAGAAAGAACCTAGAAATCATCCTCCAAGAAATTCTCAAGAAAAACTGCCCTGATGTTTTATAACCAGAAGTCAAAATAGAGGTTGAAAGAATCCACTAATCACATCCTGAAAAAGATCCCAAAAAGAAAACTCCTAGGGATATTATATCCACGTTCATAAATTCCCAGATCAAGGAGAGAATATTACAAGCAGCCAGGAAGAAACAATTTGATTATTGTGGAAACACAATCAGGATAACCCAGGATCTGGCAGCTTCTACACTGAGGGATAAAAGGGATTGGAATATGATATTCCAGAGGTCAAAGGAACTGGGATTAAAACCAAGAATCACCTACCCAGCAAAACTGAGTATCATGTTTCAAGGGAAAATATGGTCATTCAATGGAACAGAGGACTTTCTAGCATTTTGATGAAAAAAAAACAGAGTTTAATAGAAAATGTGATATTCAGATGCAAGAAGCAAGAGAAGCATGAGAAGGTAAACAGGGAAAAGAAATCATAAGGAACATGTCAAAGTTGAACTATTGACATTCCTACATGGAAAAATGATAATTGTAACTGATGAAACTTTTGTCACTATGAAAATAGTTGAAGGGAATATATATATATATATATATATACATATCAGAAATATGTATGTATATGTGTATTTCAGAGGGTATATGGGCATATGAATACATATGCGAATGTTTGTATATATGTTTAGAGGTACACATAGATAGAGGACACAGGACCAATTTAATAGGAAGGGATAATACTTAAAAAGTGAAATTAAGAGGTGAGAGTGGAATATAATGAGAGGAGATGGGGAGAGACAGAATGGGGTAAACTATCTCACATAGAAGAGGCAAGGGAGAATGGTTACAATGGAGTGGAAGAATAGGAAGGCAAAAGGGAATGGGTCAACTTTATTCTCACTGAATTTGCCTCGGGGAGGGAATGAAATACACACTAAATAAGGTACCTCACCCTACAGGAGAGTAGGGGGGAAGGGCATGAGAGGGGGGATAATGTTAGATAGGGAAGGCTGGGGGGGGAAGGGAATTTGGAAGCACCCACTTTTGAAAAGGGACAGGATCAAAGTATAGAAAAAGTGGGAGGTGGGATAGGAGGGAGGGAAATATAGTCAGTCTTTTACAATATATATCTACTATGTTAATGTTTTGCATTAGCTACACATGTACAACCTATACTGAACTGCTTATCTTCCCAGTAAGGGTGGGTGACAAGGGAGGAAGGGAATGAATCTGGAATTCAAAGTTTTAAAATCAAATGTTTAAAGCAGATTGGAGGAAGGGATATCCTGTGGGACTGCTACTTTGGGGCCGTGGGTAAGGGAAAAATGGGGAGAAAATTTGTAACTCAAAATCTGGCAGAAATGAATGTTGTATATCAGAAGTTAATAAAGCATTTGAAAAAATTAAAGAGTACTAACCCATATATAGTATATATACACACATTATAAATACACACACACACACACACACACACACACACACACACATATATATATATATATATATATAGAGAGAGAGAGAGAGAGAGAGAGATTTATATATCAGTACTTTTATTTTTTCTTTGGAATTTTAAAAATTACAAAAATATTCATACTTTTTGGTTTATATCACTCAAATTTTCTTCATATATCTTCCTATCAACTTTTTCAAGGAAAAAAGTGGGACCAATCCACAAAACCATCAATTCATCAAAAACATCTGTCAATACTTGTCAAATTTCATACTCATGCACCCTTTACCTCTAGCAGTTAGGGTCACAAAATCAATACAATTAGGAAATACTTCAAAAATCTCTTAATGTAACTTGTCCCAAGTCACACAGATGGTAAGCCTCAGATGTGGCATCTGTATCCAGGTAATCTGATTCCAGAATTAGCGCTTTGTTCATTTCCGCAAGCCCCTGGAACCTTATGATATGTACTGTATGGCAATAATAAGACTTCTGCTTCAATTAAACTTAACTAAGTGTCCAAGCATTAAACCATTTTGTATGTGTATTAAGCCAGTAGCAACTACATTATTTTTTTTGTTACATTGCAGCATCCTGAGCATTTAAATAGTTTTTGTGAGTTCCTTGTTGTAAAGGTCATATATAAAGTAATGCTTTAATAGTGGCCTTCTCAAGGAAGAAAGAATAGTAGTTTCTAGCTTTAGTTTATGGAAGGTTAGTTTCTTTTACAAATGCTAACAAAAGTACCTAATTTTTCTAAAGCCAAACTTTGTCCTTAAAAATCAAAACACAAAGTTTCCAGAAGCAAGAAAACATTAATTTCATCCACTGGCATGATTACAAGTTATTATAAATCCCAGCAAAACTGTTATTTTCCTAATGAAATTGCTGTTGAAAACTATGAATGAGCTTCCCTCCCTGTTATATCTACAGAGGCATGAAAATAACAATAATAAAAGTAAAATTATTTCCTCTGCTTTCTCTGCATCTGACTTTTTCCCCAAAAATCTAATTACAAAAAATGGACAATGATAAAATATAGACATGTATTAATCTATCAGTAAGAGCTAGTCCAACTTTGTGGAAGTAAATGAATTGTTCCTGAAGACTCATTTCCCAGCAAAAGGAAGCTTTAATCATCAAAAAGTCATAACCACTGAAGGAGCTAAGCTTGTGGCAAATACATACACACACACATACCCACACACAAACACACACACACAAGTTTTGCAGCTATTCAAGTTTAAGAAACCAATACACTTTTTACAAGGTGACTTATTTTGAGCCATGCCAAAATCTTCCCATAAATATGTTGCTGGAAACCAGGTTCTGATAGTAGAAATAGAATGTTAATGATCTAAAATAGAAAGAAATCCTTGCAATACTTTGTAACATATTTTCCCAAAGTTTGCCATTATGCTCTGATAGTTACACAGTTGCCTGCAAAGGTACATAAAGTATTTTCAAAAAATTTACCTAGTAATCTTGATCAAAACCCATTGCAAAATCCTTTTGCAGCATGAAAAAATGGGAATGGGTGGCAGGAATGGGCTTCATTTTCTATTACATACTTGACAAGAGTGAATGGAAGACGTTGCTAGTTCAATCAAATCATTATGATTAGGCTAACATATATGAACTCTTTGCCAACTAGACAGTATTTGTTCCTTCAATACTTTTGTGGGTTCATGATTTTAATGAAGTGAATAGTCTCTCGATCAAAGGAGATCATAGATCACAGACCACAACCATATCTCATACCTTGTGATCCTTGCTGATGACCTCCTATAAATCCTTCATCTGCATTGACCAGTGTGATTCTGTCCTTTTTTCCCATCAATCCTCCATAAAGAACCTACCTGAGAAACAATAGGTATTCCTCTGCACTCGTTAAACGATTCCTATTTATTCATTACATTAAGTCTATAGATGGCAAGAGAAGCTTGATTAAATGATCTCTAATGTTCTTCCTACTCTGCATCAAGATTGTGAGAGTGGATAATCTTGTCTTTATTGACAAAACAGAACAATGAAAGGAGTATATCACTCCCATCTCTGAAAATTACTTAATCTTCCAGCTATAACTATGTTAAATCATTTTCCCAGATGTGACATTTCTCTTTATGAAAAGCGTTAATCTTATGTTACTGACCTGGATCAAACTAAATCTGGGCTTGAAGCCTATTGAAACACTACCATCTTGGAATAATTTTCAATGAAGCTGTGAAAACTTTTAGATGAATTATAAGTTAAAAGTCACAGGAAGAATCAATCACTTTTAAAAATACACATAGACAATATTACTGGACCTTTGTGTGTTAAACTGTGTAAGTATTGCTGAGGTAAAGATTGAACCCATTATTTATAATAATAAATGAACAACCAATAACATATGGCCTAATAATATAGGAATAAAAAGACTAGAGATTGAACCTGTGATTTCATTCTCTCTACTGATATAAGCTGGTACCTTTCCTGCAACTTCATGTTTTAGTGTGTTGCCTATAAGGCAGAGAAGTCACGTGACTTGCTCAGGGTCACTGAGTAATATATATCAGAGACAAGAACTGAGTTTGGGGTGTCTCTGAATAGGAAGGTATATCTTTACTATACCCTTCTGTCTCTTTTAAAGGCATATTATAATATATGTAGTAATAATATAAATGATAATGATGAAACTTTATGGTGATGATGATTATAATAACTTCTATTTCTAAAGTTTCTTCATAAATTCCTATAAACTAGATAAACTCTCATGGAAAGTAATTTGGCTAAAGTTACATATCTAGCAAGAATATGAGCTGTGATTTGGATGTATTGTTTCCAGTTCCAGGAGCAGTACTCCTTATTTCCACTACTCCTCTGTAATGGGAATGTAAATTTTAAAGATCTTCCCTTTCCCTAGGCTAAAGTGCACCTGGAGCCTGGGAGGAGGGGGGGAGGCTTGTTTTTTAGTAGATACTTTTTGATTGGCCAGTAGATCAATAAGGTTGTTACATTTTCTGAGCCAGGAGAAGGCTATATAAGCCCTGATGTGTAGCTTTGTTTTGGGGGCTCACTTTGAGAAGTGTTCTGTGATTTGATCATATGAGACTCTGGGAAGCTGGTTGTTGAGAGCCCCTCCCCCCCCCTACTTTGAAAAAACCCGGATGTTGATTTGGTATGGATGTAATGCTTGGACAGTTTGGAAATTGTCTACTTGATCTGTTTCTCTGTCTTAATAATTCTGTCTGTATACTTTGAGGTTCAGGGTGCTGATCTTTTTCTCTTGAACTAGGTAAACGATACATATTTGACTGATTAAAGTAAGCCTGTTAACCCATTTTGAGTTGCTTTCCTTTAACAAAGCAAATCTAAGAACCTGTGTTGGCAACAAACCCTGAGGACACTTGGGGTGCTTGATGCTACATCTTACTGTCACCAATAAATGAATAAGTTTTATCAATATAAATTATTTTACATTATATATCAATTTGTTAGTATTGTGTTTCTTCATTTTCTGAGAAACCATGAGAACAAAATCTTCAGTCCTACTTTTCCTCTAATTCATAAACATATTAGCCTATCTACTTTTGAAATATTTTCACAAAGATCTTGTCTTAATTCCCATTTATTTTTTAAAAGTCTCACTACTAAATGCAGATCTTATCACTATATATATGTTACAACCCTCAAATCAGAGCCCATTTAAGTTATCAAAGAAGGAATACAAGGAAAAAAATTAAAAATGCACATATATTTTCTACCAACTACACATGCTAGTCCCTGTGCTAGTCACTTCAAAAACATTATTTCATTTTTCCTTACAACTACCTGGGACATATGTCCATGCTATTTTTAATTTATATCATTTAGTTGAAGAAATTGCAGTAGACAGAGGTTAAGTAACTTGCTGTAATGGTAATGGTAATTTGAAGATGTTCACTGCCCCCTTAAAAAGTCTAAGGGAATTTTAAGACCTACCATGCTTTGAAGTTATATCCAGTGCCCTAATAGTGTAATCACATGAAGTCTTTGGTGGGAAGAGTTTGCTGAAAGGTGGAGCAGAGTCCACAGGAAGGTGGGAGTCAGAGCAGCTCGATATGGTGAGAAGAGAGGACGCATCTGAGGGAGACAGACTTGTGAGTAATGTTGGTGTTTCTACCTGCTGTGACAGCTTAGCTTATGTTTGTGTGAAACCTAAAGGATGGTGTGTCTCTCTGCTACATTGTGGCACATTAACTTCTATGTTGCTATGATAGATTCGGTTTCCTGGTGTTGGGATTTTGATTTCTGGCGTCTGAATAAATGTTTTGCTTCTGTCTTCTATATAGAAAGTCTGTTATATTTTGCTGTTGAGCACTATCCCAGCATATTTATAGTGACCATTGGTGCTGTGAATATTGCATTGGTGCTACACTTGCACAGCATCAGAAAGCTAATAAACATTGAGTACAAATTTGAACTCAGGACTTCCTGATTCTGGGTCCAGCACTCCATCCACCTACTTGGCAGAACCTAATCTCAAATGCATTGGAATTGAGAAGATGTAAGTTTGGTGAAGGTAGTATATACTGATTCCTGGAAACTGATTATTTCCCAGACTGGTTCTGGAATAGGATTTATCTGAAGGGGGCTGAAGAATTTAGTTTTATTCTGAGAGCAGTGTTTGAGTAGACTTTGGCTTTTGTTTGAAATTGAACATTCTCTCTGAGAAGAAAAATTGAAATTCGAAAATAAGATTTCTTCACAGAACTTTGTAGTTTTGTTGTAGAAAAAAATAATAAATATGGTAGAAGAGAAGGTGGAAAATCTTATCAAAAAATTGATTTCCTGAAAAACAAAATAGAGGAATAATTTCATGAGTCAAAAAGAAATATCAGAACATAGCAAAAGACTGAAAAAGAATAGGTAAGTAATTTATTTTTTTAATTATTACAAAAAGAGAGATAATTTAAGAATCATAGAGCACTTTGAAAAGCACACGGTTTAGAATAATAAACCTCAATGGAAATGGGATGAACTCACTGATTAAATCGACTAGAGGAGCAGAATGAAAGAGAAAGAAGAATTCAAGAATATTTTGTTTTCAAGAAACACAGCTTCACACAGAATTAAAAACAGATTGCAGAAGAACTTATTATGCATCAGGAAGATTTAGGGAAAAAAAACTGGTATGACAATCATGATGAAAGACAAAAAAAAACAGGTTATCTATCTATCTCTATTCTTCAATCTATCTATTTATCTATCCCTCTGTGTGTATACTGTCATGGGTTTAAAAAGTCACTGTACTGCATTTACCTTTTGACATGGAGGTCCTACTCCTTCTTTTATGCTCCCCAAAGATCAAAGACAGGGAAATAACTTACAGGTACAAAATATTCGCAACAACAATTTTGTTGTAGCAAACAAATTAGAATAAAGTAGGTGCTCATCAATTAGAAAGTGGTTAAATAAATTATAATATGAATAGCATGGATTATTATTATTACCAAATGAGAAATGATGAAAGAGATATTTGCAGGGCAACCTGGCAAGATTTGTGTGAATTTAATCAGAGCAAAGTGAGCCCAAAAAGGAGAACAATTTATAAGACTACAATATTGAGAAGGAAAACAAATTTGAAAGACTTCATAATTCTGACAAATGCAATTACCAATCACCACTCCAATAGACTAAATGTTATTCATTATCAACTTTAAGAGGGAGCTGATAGACTGTCAGTATAGATTAAGACATAAAAAAAAAATCACTCTATAAAGTTCAGAAGTGGAAAAACAAAAGCAAGTTAAGGTTTGTAGAGTCATCTTGTATTTATTAGATTTTTAAAATGTATTTGTAGTAGAGGTATATTGTTTTATACACAATCCTCTTTCTATTCTTCTTTGCACACTAAAGTATTCATTTTTTAACTTGTCAAGGTCGTAATAAAAAAAAAAAATTAAAGTGATCAAGCCCCAAGAGTCTGTGTTTTAAGAGAGATGAAGGAAGATGGCCCTGGAAATTTAACTGTTGGTCACTGTGTAGGTGATAAGAAGGAAAGATACCTTTCCTAGTAAAGAGGGGAAATCAAGTTCTACATTTTAACTGTGATTGAGCTTAAAATTATGGTCCCACATTTTCAGTGGCCTATAAAAAGAGAGGTCAGAATAGAAAATGCAATAAGAGAGAGATCAAAGGACAGGAAGGACAAACTTGAAGAAATCACCAAGTAATAGAGTCTGGAGTTTCTCAGTAAAACGGGTTTGACAAATGTCTAAACAAACTAAATTGTTTAGTTGACTTTTTGAGAGTCTGCTTTTTACCCCTTCAGATCTTATATTAAAGATAACATTTCAATGTACACCAAATGAATAGTTTGATTAGAGAAAAATGCTCTTACATTGCATTAGATCACTTCAAGCTAAAGAAACATGTGCCTCAAAAAACATTTGGGTGTCTCCATGCTGGGGAAAATGAACATCTATCCTAAACTTTGACTTGTAACATTTATTGCAAGGAACATTTCTTATTGCTCTATGTCCTTGTGTGGTAGAAAGGAATGCTTCTATAATTCTAGCTAGAATGCTAGAGAAAGATTGTGTTGGTTTTAGATAGGGCTTTTAAAAATACAGTGTTTGAAAATGCCAAGATGCTGTGGACTAAATGTTTGAATTCTCAGTTGATTTACCTTATTATCCAGAACTCATTTTCTCTATGAAAATAAAAGGCTCAAAAATAAGCTGGGGGCTTATTTCTCAATCTATCTTTTCCTTAAACTATATATTTTAGAGGGAAAAATCACTTAAAATATTAAAGAACATTAATTTTATCTAACACATCCAAAACACAGTGGTAAACCAGCTGAGAATCAAATATTTTGTAGGTCAATTTCAACAGGAAGCAGGATTATACTTCCAAAAACGTAAGGGATTTAGCTAAAATGGATAAAGATTTAAACAGAAAAACAAATCAGAGTCTCTCATTAGATTCTTTTAACTGGAAAGCTGAACAAAACATACACATTATTTAAAAATAAACAATAACAATAACTTTCCTATAATTTAAAGTAACAATATTATTAAATACATTGAGTACTAACTTTTAACTTGAATATAATTATTGAAGCTGAATAAAAAGGAATGGGGGAATGGTATGTAGCATTTAGAGACTTTAAAGAAGAAAATAGAACTGTTTCAGCTCCCAACTAATTTTAACATCTGTGGCTCTTAAAAGCATAAATTGAATTTCTCAGTTTTTATCACTCCTATTTAATTTTTCCCAAGAAAGGTTTTATTAAAACTTTACTTTGAATAGACATTTAGTTATTGCTACTAACTGACTTCTGCTTGAAAACCAAATGAGCTTCATGTGGGAGAACAATATGATAAAATTATTCAGCTTTACATATTTATTTATGACAGTCTTGTCTCTGGGAAGAGTGTCAGAATTTTCTGATCACTCTTTTACCCCCCTACTAGGGACCCCTAACTCCATGAATGACATTATGTACATTTAAATGCTGTTGTAAATCAACATCAACATTGAAAATATGCATGTGCACATACAAACACATATACAGATCTAAAAAGAAAAATCTTGGAATATGTTCCCATTTTTGTTTCATGTATGATTTTCATGACAAAATTGTAAGATATATGACATATACACAATTTAAATAACTGTTCTTTTTTGTAAATAGTATTTTTTTCAAAATACATGTAGATAGTTTTCACTTTTTATAAAATTTTGAATTTCAATTTTTTCCATCTTCCCTCAAATCCACTCTCCCCAAGAAAGCAAGCAATCTGAAATAAGTTATAAATATGCAATCATGTAAACATATTCTCACATTAATCATTTGAAAGAAAAAAAAAACAGACAAAAGGGCAAGGTCCCCAGAAGCAAAACAAAAAGAGTGAAAAGTGTATGCTTTGATCTGCATTTGGACTCCACAGATATTTCTCTGGATATGGATAGTATTTCCCATCATGAGACTTTTAGAACTGTTTTGGATAATTGTATTGCTGAGAAGAACTAAGTCTATCATAGCTAATCATCTCACAATGCTGTTGTTACTATGTACAATATTCTGGTTCTGCTCACTTCACACAGCATCATTTCATATAAATCTTTCCAGGTTTTTCTGAAATCTGCCTGCTCATCATTTCTTATAGCAATATATTATTCAATTACATACAAATGCCAAAAATTGTTCACTCATTCCCCAATTGAAAAGCATTCCCTCATTTTCCAATTCTTTGCCACCACAAAAAGAACTGCTATAAATATTTTTGTACATGAGGGTTCTTTTCCCATTTTTATGATCTCTTTATGATAGAGACCTGGAAGTAGTGTTGTTAGATCAAAGAGTATGCAGTTTTATAGCACTTTGGACACAGTTCCAAATTGATCTGCAGAAGGGTTGGATCAGTTCACAACTTCACCAACAACACATTAGTGTTCTAATTTTCCCATATCTTCTTCAACATTTATCATTTTCCTGTTTATTCATATTAGCCACTTTTATGGGTGTGATGTGGTCCCTCAGAGTTGTTTTGATTTGCATTTCTCTAATAAATGGTAATACAGGGCATTTTTTCATATGACTATAGTAAGCTTTTATTTATTCCTCTGAAAAATGCCTGAGAATTTTCATTTTGGGATCTCTTTCAGGATATGATCAATGGATATTTTCAATTTCTATTTTACTATCTGTTCCTAGACTATCAAAAGAGGTGTCTTTGACAATTATCTCGATAATGATATGATGTGGAGGCTCTATTTTTGATCATGGCTTTCAGGTATTCCAAAAATTAATTTTAAAATTATTTTTTGGAGTCAATCTCAGTTAAATCACTTGCCCAGGGACTTATAGCTAGTAAGTTTCTCAGGTGACATTTGACATCGAGTTATTTTGACTGTAGGGCCAGTGTTCTATCCATTGTACCACCTAGCTTCCCCAGGCCAGTAATTCTTAATTTATCTTTCCTCAATCTATTTTCCAGGTCAATTGTTTTTCTGATCAATTATTTCACATTTTCTTCTATTTTTTTTTCATGCTTTTGACTTTCTTTCATTGTTTCTTGATATCTCATGGAGTCATTAACTTCCACTTACCTAATTATAATTTTTAAGGGATTATTTTCTTCAGTGATCTTTTGTACCTCTTTTTCCATTTGAACAATTTTGCTTTTTAGAGAGTACTCTTAAGGGAATTTTTGTGCCTCTTTAACCAAGCTATTGGCTCTCTTTTCATAATTGTCTTGTATTGTGTTTTTATTTTCCAAAGTTTTCCTCTAATACTGTTATTTGATTTTTAATATCCTTTTTGAGCTCTTCCAGTATTCTTATTGGGCTTGTTTCCAATCTGCAATTTCCCTTCAGGCTGTGATTTTAGGTGTTTTGACATCAAGTTCTTTTCAATTTGTGTCTTGGTTTTCCTTGTCAGCATAGTAGTTTTTATGATCAGGGTTTTTTTGTTTGTTATTTTATTTTTCAAGACTATTTCTTGATTTTTGATTTATGTTAAAGTTGAGCTCTGCTTCCATGATGGAGAGGGCACTATCCTAAGTCTTTGATGTTTTTGTGCTTCTGTTTTCAAAATCAGTTCTGGGGATTTGAGAGTTTTTCATGTTTCTAAGGTGGTATGATACAGGTGTGGTCACTGCTCTCTTGTCCTGTGCTTTGGTCATAACCCAGGAAGGGACTTTTCTTCCCTTGGGTCCTAAGAGTTAGCACTGTTCTTGTCCCTGGAATTGTGAAGAGGTCCCCTGATCTCTTGCAGTCACAGGCACTAGCACTCCTTTCAGCCTTGGAATTGAGAACAGGCCCCCTGCTCTCATGTGACTGATCATAAGCACTCTGTCTTAGAACTCTAACCATGGACCCTGTTCCCCTGTGGCCTAAACAGTAGTTCTCATCTTTGACATGGGCTGCAACCCAGACCTCTATATGGGCAATGCAAAAAGTTCCTGTAACCAGTGCCAGCAAAGGGTCCTTCTAATCTCTTTTTGTCTATCTGTCCAATCCCTTACATTTTCTTACTGGGAGTTCCTGAAACTGTAACTGCCTCTGTTGCAGTCACTTTCAGGGCCTACTGCTGGCATTTCTGTCATGTGCCGTATGCTCCAGACCACTCCTGACCTTGACATAACAGACTTCTTCTGCTGACATTGTAACTTGTTTTGTTGAAAATCTCACCCAGGTATTTTGCTGGCTCTGCCACTCTAGAATTCTATTTAAGGCATTACTTTAAAGTTTTTTGGAGAGAGGTGTTCAGAGAACTCAGCTGAGTTGCTGCCTGTACTCTGCCATTTTAATTAGAACTTCAGTAAGTAGAATTGTGATTACGTAGTCCAGTGAAATACTTTCAAAATTATGTGCTGTGTTATATTCAATGACAATGGCTATAGAATATTAACACTTATTCTCTTGTTTACATAACAGATGTAAACATGATATGTTGTTTAAAATGTAAAAATGACATAGATGAAAATTGTTTTCTTTATTTTGCATCAGCATTATCTATCCTTCAACTATTAAGAACTATCTAGATGTAGCTTCCTCCTCATTGTATTACTGGATAACTTCTTGTTTTATGAGGTTTATATATAGGAGTGAACTACCCCCATAAGATCTTTACCCTTAAATTTATTTTTATATTTCATCAGCTTCATCATCTTTAGGCAGAAATCCCCATCATCAATCCCAATCAGATCCTTTCTTGTTTTTCATTTTGGTAATTTAAACTAGTGAAGAATAGCCTGGGGCACTGTCAGGTTAAAGCTTTTTTACCCATGCTTGACAATATGGATTACAGATAGATCTTAAACCCAGTTATGTTCAGTTATGTTTTATTTTGTTTTTTTTTTCTGATTTTAATAACAATCCTCTATCCACTACTATCTTCCTCTTCTTTTTTTTTCCTCTTACATTTCAATTGTCAAACTGAAGGCAATTTAACATCTTTTTTTTAAAATTATAACATAATGTATCATATTTCTCCAAAACTCCATTTTTGTTTTATTACATTAGATGAGATATGATATCTTAGTTTGTCATTTTTTTTTTCCAAACTGAGGTTTGTTCTTCTTAGGAGTAGAAGAATATATCTTGAAAAATTCTGTGGGCAGATAATGTTGATAAATCACCTTCTAGGAAGATCTGGGTTCTGTTTTCAATTTTTAGCAGATGACTGCTTAGTTACTGCAGGTCTCTTCTGGTTATATAGCTGGCATTTTCCTTTTCTGCACCCATGGATGATTTAGGTGAATTATAGTAGCATAAAGGAATTCATGCCTTAAGAACTCTAGAGATAAAATCCCACAAGAGTCTGGCATGGTTTCTAACATTCAATTCAAATCCATTCAATTCATTACACTTTTAAAAATTAAATATGAAAGCCTGTCAGATAAAGAAATGTCCTTAGAATCAGAATGACCTGGGTTCAAGTTCTGACACATAAGTGTTGGCTTTGTTTCCTTAATGCCGCATTGCATCTATAAGTAGCCAGGTGCAGATTTTCTTTCATAGAGGAGGTTCCTCACTGAAATCCCAGTGTATCTATAAAAGACAATATCACAGTTTTGTGCTTTTTTAAAAAAGAGGTCCTAGATACACATAAGTGGGGATATGAGGACGAATAAAGAACAGTCACAAACTTGAAGGAGTTTACTTCTGAAAAAAAAATACATTATAAATATATAAATTATAAATATGAAATTTGAAGGAAACAAAGCCACAAAGTATTCTAGGCATGGATGACAGTCAGCCAAAAACACATGGAATTGGTTGATGGAGTGTCATATGTGAAGTAAAGCAAGAAGGTCAGTGTGGATGGATTGTACAGAACATGGAGTGCAGGAAACTATGAGAACATAGGAAGCAAAAAGGTTATGAAAGGATTTATATGCCAAACAGCAACATAAGTGTGTATATATAAATGCCAAATAGTATTTCCTATGTATATATTAATATATATTATATATATATGTCTTGTGTATTTAAGTGGCAAATAGCATTATGTATGGATGCTTATATGCATATATTTAAATTCAAACAGCATTATATAGGTTGCATGTATATGTATATATTATGCATTATACAAAGGTATAATGCCAAGCAAAAGCAACTTCCCAAGGTTCAAAATACCAGCATAGGTGCTCTCCATTTTATTCAATGACAAATTAAGAACAGACAGAATCAAAATATAGCATAATTCAAAATATAGCATTTACCAAGTGTAATTCAATAATCTCCAAGTACTACCCCACCCCTGGACATTACATTCATTTAATCAATCACAAAGCCCCTCTTCTCAAATGGAGATTAGTTTCCAATCATAAGTAAAGTACATTCATTTGTTCAATCACAGAGCACAAAAAGGTCAAAAGTTCTCCACCCTTGGATTACAACTGAATAGGCCATCTACCCCAGAGTTACAACAAGCTTAAGCACAGAATTTAACACCCAGAGAGGTCTTTTCTTCATCTTGACATAGAGGCAAGTTCTCAGCAATCATTGTTCTTGGAGAGACAAAGCTTAGCAAGGCCACAAGATACATGGCCAGTGTCTTCATTAATTCATTCTCTGTCTGCAGAACAGTCTCAGGAGCTCTGAACCAACAGCAAGATTCCAAGACCTCCTCAACAACAGGACTGTCTTTCACCAGTGGACAAATCTGGCAAAACAACATCAAAACAGACAAAGTACCATCATAACAGTCATGTCTCCTCAGTGCTTGGCAGCTCTCAAAAGTCCTGGGCAATTCAAACTGGCCCTCAGCAAACCTCTCAGTCTCTCTCTGCCTCCAAGATGCTGCTTCCAAAAAGTTCTTGTGCCTCTCTAAATTTATGTCACCAGCTCCTCCCAGTTCAGCACTCTCTTTTCACATCAACAATTCCATCCCACAAGTGGGATTCACAAGCTCTGGGTTTTAACACAATCAATCCAAAAACCAAGCAAATACCAAATTTAAAGATCTTCCCTGCCCTTAGGCCTTTTGATAGGCTTAAGAGACTCTTGAGAACCTTCCTTGATTTGAAAATATACTCTTCTTCCTAATAGGCTGAATGTGGTCACATGGAGCCTGTGGCAGGAGGCTTGGTTTTCAGGAATGCCCACACCTTCATGCTGTGTGATCCGGCAGTGGGTCAAGAGGGTGGTTACATTCTCTGACTCAGGATAAGGCTATATAATCCCTGATGTGAGATTTTGCTTTGGGGGTCACTTTAAGAAGTGTTCTGTGATTTGATCAGATGAGACTCTGGGAAGCCATTGTTGAGAGCCCCCCAGCATTGAAAAACCCAAATGTTGATGGTAACTGTGATTTGGTATGGATGTAATGGTTGGACAGTTAGGAAACCTGTCTGCTTGATCTGTTTCTCTGTCTTGATAATTCTGTCTGTATACTCTGAAGTTCGGGGTGCTGATCTTTTCCCCCTGAACTAGGTAAACAATATATTTTTGACTGATTAAAGTAAGCTTTTTTAACCCATTTTGAGTTGCTTTCCTTTATCAAAGCAGATCCAAGAACCTGTGTTGGCAGGCACCCTAGGGATGATGAGGTGCTTGCTGATACAAAAGGATAGGATACTGAACTTGGAATCTTGAAAACCTGGGTTCATATCCTGCCTCTGATGTAATTTTCTGTGTCCCAACTTTCTCATTTGTAAATTCAGAGGACTGGACTTATTAACCCTCTATGTATAAAATTATGATTCTATGAGTCTTCTAAAATAGAAATGTGGAGATGAGCTCAGCAGTCTATTTTCTGTTTATCAGGAAAAAGAAACCCAATGACCTGATATTCTAACTTTCATCATTCCTTGTTCCATAGTGGTATGTACTACATGGGGAGCTCTAGCATCTATATCACAATTTCTATTCTTGTGTACATCTGTACAATTTCTACATTGTGCACAAGATCACAATGCTTAGTATAGTGCCTTGTATCTACAAGGCTCCTATTAATGCTTATTTATTGAGTGATTTCCATAGAAGTTAGTATGCAGAATTCTACAGCAATGCACCAAGGGCTTTCAAGTCTTTACACTTATTCTATTCTCACTTTCCCTTTCAAGACCCACCCAAACAAACTTTCCCTACAACCACTACCTTTTTGCCTTCTGCTTTCATTTGTATGGAAATCGGTGATATACTCATTCTGTAACCATTGCCTCTCTTTCCATGTTACCATGTTTCCACTTCCCAGAAAGCCCTACAATATAACAAAACTCCATTTATCATAGATTTACAATTGGACAGGACTTAGAGATTATTGAGTCCAATCTCCATATTTTGCAAATGAAGAAGCAGAGCCCAGAGTTATTAATTGATTTTCTAGGAGTTGCATAGCTAAAAAAATAGATAAGGCAAGATTCAAGCTCAGGTTTTTGCTATTCCAAGTAAAACTCTCCAATCCAATTCAATGTTCTGCCTATTGTCTGCTGACCTTATTTGCCATCTTCATTCTTTTTGCCAACACCTCCTCCACTGGAACTATAATTATTTGGTTCCTCTTTCTTTCAATGCCCCAGTAACAGAAAATAAAGAATAAATCTTTATTTTACATTCCTCACTCCTGACATTAGAGTACATGGTAAAAGCTTTTCTCCAATAAAAGAAATAGCAACAAGGAATAGGCCAAGTTGTCCATATTCCAGTATTACTGCAGCTTTGGAACAGAGCTGTGAAAGGTTTTAATTTCTTCTTAGCTGGGGGGCAACACAGAGAATCACAAAGCAACCCTCAAAATTAACAGATTGGAGTGAGAGACACGGAGACAAAGAAATAGAGACAGAGACAGAAAAACACACACAGAGAACCCATGACAGAGCCACATATCTAGAGCAGTGGGGCACAATGATAGGAAATGGACAGGAAATGTCAGGGAAGGTCTCAGTCAGAAAATAATGTATTAACATGATAGACAAACCAACTGGTGCTTGAATCCAAATTACAGGATGCAAGAATTATGAGAGAGATAGTTATAAAATGAAAATAGTTTATTTTAGGGACGTATAGGACAAAGCACCTCTTCACTAAGAAATGTCAGTGATCACAGTTCCTGCAATAGTACCTGAAATACTTCTGGATCTTGGTGCCTGATTCCTTTTTACTGGAAGCACATTTGGTTCAATCAATATACAACAGAGAGGCAACTGAGCCAACTAAATTAAAAGCTGAATGACTGTTATAAGAAAGGTGTTTTTCATTCTTTGTTTAACCTTCAGGGTTAGATGGAAATCTGTCTGTCTGTCTGTCTGTCTGCCTGTCTATCTATTGCAGTTCAGTTGCATAGTGATTAGAGTGCTGAGTCTGAAGTCACAAAGACATCTCTCTGGGTTCAGACATTAGTTCATCAGACATCAGTTGGTTAACCCTGGGCAAGTCACTTAACCGTGTTTACTTCAGTGTTCTCATCTATAAAATAAGCTGGAGAAGGAAATGGCAAACTACTTCAGTATCTTCAAAAAGAAAATGCCCAATGTGGTCATGAAGAATCAGAAACAACTGAAATGATCAAACACATCTCTCTCTCTCTCTCTCTCTCCTCTTCTCTTCTCTTTTTATATAAATTAACATTAAGATAGATATAGTGTAACTAGAATTCTATTGGAATCCATATGTTATGGAAGTTCCCTAAGGATAGAAAAATGTAACCAAATCTTTGGTCCAATTAGATGCTTTAACACTACCTGACATCATTCTAGGTTTATTTTTCACAGAATACAATTAAGGAACATTCATAACCTTTGGAAAGGAAGTATAAGCCTCAAGTCCATCCTATAACTGGTAGGAAAATCAAGAACTGAGACAAATTTATTTCTAGGAAATGCAGACTTAAGCAAGAAAGGCATATTAATGATATTAATATGTGGTTATCATAGAAATATTAGAGTTTGAAGAGAATTTTAGAATTTTGAACTGTTTCTGAGTGGGGTCTTGGGAGCCATTGTGGTACAGTTGAAATGACACTGACAATCCCACTTCTGATGTTTACTACCCTTCAGTTTTCTTATCTGTAAAATGAAGAGGTTTCACTAGAGGACCTCTTAGGTCTTTAGTTAATCCAATCACTTGACAAGATCTAGTTGTCCTAGGACTGTCTATGACCAAAAGGTTAACATATTTGATTGTGCAATTAAATTCTTGGTACCATAGAATGTGACTGCATATTTTTATCATGGTTGTACAATCAGTTCTACCTACAGACACAACCTATACTTGCCAAACACTAGAGCAATGAATAAAGATGGACAGTGGTGTGGCAGAAAAATCCCTGGATTTTGAGACAGGGCTAAAGATTAGATTTTTAACATTTCGGACCTATGCACATTTTTTCAGGTCAACCTCCTGGATCTCAGTTGACTCATTTGTGAGATAATGTAGTGAAAGTGATAATCCCTAACATCGCCTCCAGCTCAAGATCAGAGAATCCTTTCAATTCTAAATCTGTAATCCTGAATTTACTGGCCATTAATTGACTGATTTCACTGATTGCCCATTTGATGAGAGAACAGTCCTATATTGAGGTCATAGTTTCTAGCAAATATCATTGCAAAGCTTAGATAGGAACTATGCTGTCCTTCTTGCTTTATTGTTAAACTCAAGGGAGGTTAGATTCTTGAACATTTATTCTAGTTAGTGTCTTGTCATATTGTACTATTTTTGCTAACTTGTAACTTACTAGCAAGAGACCAGGGCCTGGAATGCACCATATCTAATTTAAGCTTTACAGAGCATAGGGGTTGACTAGCATTATATTTGTCATATTTTTTATTGGCTGTTACTTACTAAAGGAAGGATATTAGAAATTGCTTCACCTCTTGGGCACCATAATTTGCACTTATTAAGTGAGAGGGTGGGAATAAATGATTTCAAATGTATCTTCCAGCTCTAATATTTTGTGATCTCCTATTCATTAAAGGTTTTAATTTCTGTAAAATTAATACTCTTATCAATATAAGAAGGCTGTTAGGAAGACTTACCTTCTCTAGCAGCCATCAGGTGTTTTGAGACTATACCAGGATAGCATATGTTGAAGCTATTGTGAACTGAAAGGAGAGATAAACAGTGATGAAACACAGTTTCACATATAGGAAGCAATTTATTGGGACTTTTGAATGAGAAGTATATTTCTGGGTGTAATTTGAACCCTTATACAACAAAAGAAATATAAAATGTCAAAATAGATGGAATGTTAGACTTGAAATTAAAAAAAAAGAAACTAGGGTTTGAATCCTGTTTCAGATAGTTACTGTTTCTGTGACCCTGGGAATGTGATTTAAATTTTTGAATCTCAGTTTCTTCATCCTTAAAATGGAGGTAATAGTAGCACCTGCCTCAGAGTATTGCATTAAATGAAATTATGCGTATAAATGCCAGTTTTAAAGTGTAACATAATTATAAAATTTGAAATTACAGACACATCATATGTGTGATGACTAACATTGATAGACTGGGCTCCTCTCAGCAATACAAGGTTAGAAGACAGCTACAAAAGACTCATGATAGAGACGGATATGTACAGAGAGAGAACTACAAAGTCTGAATGCAGATTGAAGCAAACTTCTTGCTCTCTCTTGTTTGTGTTTTGTTTTGTTTTGTCCCTTCTTTCTCATTGTTCACACCATTGTTTATAATCCTTCTTTACAACTTGATTAATGCTCAGTGTGACAGTATTTGTAGAATCTATATTTGATTACATGCTGCCATGGGGTTGGGGAAAGGAGGGAGGAGAGGGAGGGGGAGAAAATTTGAAACTTAAGGGATTGTGAAACTGAATACTGTAAACTACAAGTAAATATATAAATTTAATTTTTTTAAAAAATGTAATATTATTTCTTCTCTAAAAAGAGAAAATCATCTCAGTTTCCTTAACTAAGACTTTTTACTAGTGAAAATAGATTTTTAAAAAATCTAGATATAATTATGTTACACTTTAAAAAACCTAGGATCTTAATCTAGTGATTAAAAAATCACATCTTTCTATGTCAGATACTCTGAGAAATTCATCTGGAAAATTTTGCCAAAAAGAAAACAAAACAAACAAATATATGCAGGAGAAAAGGCAAAGATATTATGCATTTAAATATAACCTATTATTCCTTTTAATAACTTTCTCCAATCTTATTACATTTTGAAATTGCATTTTTATAGTGATAAAGTGTGTTGAGCAGAATTTCAGATGTGGATTTGTATCAGCAAGCACCCCAGCGTCCCCAGGGTGGCTGCCAACACAGTTTCTTAGATCTGCTTTGTTAAAGGAAAGCAACTCAAAATGGGTTAACAAGCTTACTTGAATCAGTCAAATATGTATCATTTACCTAGTTCAGGGGAAAAAGGTAAGCACCCCGAACTTCAGAGTATACAGACAGAATTATCAAGACAGAGAAACAGATCAAGCAGACAGGTTTCCAAACTGTCCAATCATTACATCCATACCAAATCAACATCTGGGTTTTTCAAAACTGGGGGGCTCTCAACAACAGCTTCCCAGAGTCTCATCTGATCAAATCACAGAACACTTCTCAAAGTGAGCCCCAAAGCAAAGCCTCACATCAGGGATTATATAGCCTTCTCCTGGGTCAGAGAATGTAACCGCCCTCTTGACCCACTGCCCAATCACACAGCATCAAGGTGTGGGTATTCCTGAAAACCAAGCGCCCTGCCACAGGCTCCATGTGACCACATTCAGCCTATTAGGAGGCAGAGTATATTTTCAAATCAAGGAAGGTTCTCAAGAGTCTCTTAAGCCTATCAAAAGGCCTAAGGGCAGGGAAGATCTTTAAATTTGCATTGCCATTACAGGATTATGCTTAATCAAAAGGCAAGAATAGAAAAGAAATTTCAAACTCTTTGTTCTGGGACTAGGATTCATCCATGAATATAGCATTTTGAATAAATGGATGAAAAACCATTTAGTAAACACATATCCAGTTCAATGACACTTGGCCTTGCTGTTTCTCAAACAAGATATTTTATTTCTGTTTCTAGGTATTTTCATTGACTGTTCCCCGTATCTAGAATGCTCTTCCCCCTTATCACTGCATCTTGTTTTCCTTTATTCTTTTCAAATCCCAACTTAAATGCCAACTTCTATGAAAACCCTTCCCTGATTCTTTTAATTCTTGTGCCTTCTCTATATTATGTCCAATTTATCCTATATATAGCTTTTCTGGTATAGAATTGTTTTGAAATTGTCTCCCCATTAAGCTGCAATCTTCTTAAAAATAGAACATTATTATTTTTTTTTCATTTTTCTTTGTATCCCCAGCACTTAGTACAAGATCTGTAACACAATAAGTACTCAAATGATTATTAGTTGCCTGATTTTGTTCTGGGAGCACAGACACAAAAGTCAACATAGCCCTTATCCTCATGGAGTTTACATTATAATAAAGAGTAACCATACACATGAGGAAGTAGTGGACAATAGAAGAGGATTTGGATTTGGAAAGTTTCAGGGAGTTACAGGGAAATAGCTTGACACACACTTTTCAAGAATAATGTTGGATTTTATTTGGTAATAGCTTCAAAATGGGAAGTTTGAAAGTGTTAGTGGGAATATTTAGGAACTTCTGATATAAGAGGATAAAGGTCATAGAAAACATTAATATTTCAACAAAAGAGAAATGTCTTCTTTAGCTGTGGAGTGAGTATCTATACAATCATGATGAAGTTGCAGAAAAGTTAAAATGAAGGTATACCCTCCCAACTCACATTTCCCCCATGGAACCTCTTTATCCTCAGGAAAGGAAACACCACTTACTATATGAAACCTTTGCTGATACCCCCAACTGCTAGTATTCTCCCTGCCAAGTCACTACTTGTCTTTATGCTCTCTTATATTTGCAACAGTGTCCTTTCTGTCCTTTCCCTAACACCTGAAGGCATGTTATTTCTTTGCACCTTCATGGTATTTTAGTCTGTTTAGGGATATGCAGAGGGTTGTTCATGTATGGTTGATTGGTTGTTATTTGTTCTTGAAAAGGAAAAATGACATCAGTATGCAAGAGAGTCAAGTTATTGTGCATCCAACTGTGGCTGATCAGACTATGACCTCAGAATATTTCATCACAGGTCAGGTACAAATAATCCATGTGAACATTTGGGATGGCTTCTCTAAATTTGAACATCTTCTGCTTGGGTTTCTTTTGAGCTACTTCAGTTCTGATTTGCTCATAGAGCACAGCACTATCTCTGATGTGGGCACACCATGCTGAGAGGTCCTATGCCAATGTCTCCCATGTCACACAATCAATTCCAAAGTTGTTAAGAGAGGTCTTATATTGCTTTTATTGATTCTTCTCAGCACCATGTGAATGCTTGATTTGTGTGAGTTCTCCACAAAATAGTCTTTTTGGCAAGCATATGTTTAGCATTTGAACAACATAACCAGTCCATTGGAGTTGCACTCTCTTGAAGTAGAGTTTGAATGCTTGGCAGTTTAGTTTGAGGAAAGATTTCAGTGCCTGGTATTTTATCCTGCTGGGTGGTCTACAATTTGTTTTATCCCTCTCTTATTCCCCCTCCCCAAATTTCAGTGGACCCCAGTTCCGTTTAAACACTTGTCAGATTCACTTTTACAAAAGAATATTTGCTTCAAAAGTGTATCAAGAACAAATGTACAAACATTCCCTCCAATAATTTGGAGAATAATCTCTGGCCCTTCCCTATACCACCGCAATCTCTAGGGAGGGGTAGGGTTTTCACTTCATAGACTAGCTTAACTCTTTATAGAGCATTAGTCTCGCCAAGTTCCAAGTACAAAGCCCCCATGGACTTGTCTCCTAGGTAGGACCCTAGTTTCAGGACTGCTGACTTTGATTTATTGTTTCCAAGTTCTCTATGGCTGGAGCTCCCAAGTTCATAGACTCCACTCCTTACACCTAGAAATAAAAGTGAAAAAAAAAAATGAAAAACAAACAAACAAAAAAACTAAAACCCCAAACCCATTTCTTGTGTCCACAGTGTCTGAGAGGAAAGGAAAAGCAATCCTTCTCCTCACCCAGTTTAGTGTATGGTACCCATGCTGTGTATGAACAAGAACTTCATCCCTAGATGCCATTAGAAAGAAAAACTCTCCCATTCTGGTAGTTTTTAAAGCTATAGCCACCTCCAAAGCTTGGATGCTCCCACACAAGGATTTAGTCACTACTAGATATCTTCTTTCAGCAGTAGGCCCCCAGCTTCTCCTACATTGATGTTTCCATTTTAGGTGGTCTGGACATGAATTCAAAATCCATTACATATTTATTCTCTGTATATATAATTTTAAATGTACTTGTCTCCTCATTAGAATATAAACTACTTGTGAGTAGAGATCATATCATTCATTGTATTCCTGTCCCCAGTACCTAGCAAAGTGCTTTGAATTTAAGAGTTTAATAAATACTTGTTGATTGATGGCTTAATATGTAACTCTAGGCCAGGGGTAGAGAATCTGTAGCCTTGAGGCTACATGTGGCCCTCTAGGTCCTCAAGTGCACACCTTTGACTGAGTCTAAATTAATAAAAGGATTTGTTCTGTAAAACTTGAACTCAAGCAAATGTCTGTACCCAAAGTATAGAAGGCTCATGTGGACTAAAGGTGGCAGGTACCCCACCCCTGTTCTAGGCAATAGAACATTTATTGAATTAAAGATATATATCTTCATACTTTTTTTAAAAAGTCCGCTTCATTCACTGAATAGGTGGTAATATTTATATAAATAGTATAAAATATATTCTGAGTGATTATTAAATATATATTTTAAATTTATAATCCTACAACTGCTTTCTAATGAATTTAACTGAATTCTCACAAAGGAGAACTTAAAACTATAAAAAAATACACAAAGTAAATGTGGATAAAGAATTCAATGCTTAATGACCAATCTTCCGGTGAGGAAATATCTGTATGTTAATAGGCTAGTTCTCCAAGAGCAAACATAGTTTGTTTCTGGGATTGAATGTGAAGCTATTTGAATTTTGTAGAAATGGTGAGAGTTTATATTTCACTCATATAGTCTTTAAACGTTTAATATTACCACCTTGCCAAAATGAGATATGAGAGTTAGTCTTATACCTCTTGCCACTCCTGAAATAAAATCAGAAAAAAATTCCTACTTTTAGTTAAATCATATGAATGGCTAAAGTGTCTTGCCAGTAAAAATGGACTGAGATTTTTATTATTATTAATAGTGACAATAATATCAAGCATGTATAATGCATTTTAATGTGTGCATAATGATGCATGTCTATTTCTGTCTGTATATATGTGTATATATACATACACATAATACATATATAGGTATGTGTATATATGTATATGTATGAGTGTATATATATACATACATGTACATACATACACACATATTATTAATGTAGAGAAAAGTTTCTCCAGGAGGCCTCCAGCTCTCTTAGTGTGTTTTTCAGGCAGAATTAGCCAAGTTAAGTAGTTTGAGTTTCACATTCATTCATCTTGGCTTCCTGCCATAAGTTTCTTATGAATTGGTGTTACCTATGCTGGTTGAAAGCGATTTCTTTAAGCACTCCCGTCCCACAAGTTTATTCTTTGGCATTTGGAATAATTGCCTCCAGCACATGGTCTTTACACTGCAGCAAGCATTCCATGAATATATTTATAATGATCTGCCCTGACATTTGGGGTTATTTGTGCACTCAGTAACATCTCTAATTGTTAACTTTGCTTTTTCTGATTTCACTCTGGCTTCCTTGGTAGTGTTAGTTTCAAGATGGGAGCTGCTAATAAATTTCTGGAGCTTAATCATATGTTTGCCTTCCCTAATTGTTTGCCTTAAAAAAAAAAAGAATAAAAAAGTTAGTTTATTAAGTGCGACTCTCTGCTTCCTTCTCCTTTCAGACACTGGAAGTTAGGAGACTAGAGATGAAGGGAGGAAGGAGGGGCCAGAGTCCCAGGGACAGAGCTTGTCACATACTGTCATCATCACAACCCAGATGTTTAGAGGCTATGAAAAGATGTCTCCAGGCAGATTTTATGGGCAGAATTAAAAGAGCTTTTGGGGATCCAGGAAATCCTGGCAGAAATATGATGTCCGTCAGTTCTCAGGCCATGCTTTTACTTGCAAGGTCATATCACCTTTTTCCCTTAGCCAGTGGATACCTTCAGAATTAGGGACAGTTTTTTGCCTTTCTTTGTACCCCCAGTGTTTAGAACCATACCTCACATATAGCAGGCACTTAATAAATGTTTATTTACTGACATCCATCAAAGGGGTCTCATACACCGCGAGATAGAAAGACTGTGAACAGAACTCTTCTATACTTAGCATGCAAACATGCCCTGGCATGCAATTTTCTCTTCTCTAATATAAATGCTAGCAATATTTGTATTTGTTTAATGTTTATTCAACTGTATGACCTTGATAATTCAACTCACAAAACTATCAACTTATAACAAAAGTCCCCACACATTTGATCATCAAGGCCAAACCAGTTGAATAAAGGTACACACTTGCTAGGACTCAGTGTCAGGCCTTTCTCATTCCTACTACTTACTGATATATCCAGTCAAAAAGGGTGAAGTTGGAGACATCTTCCTACTTTCATACCATTTAAGAACTCCATGTTCCAATTCCCACTGTCAACATCACTACTTCAGTGATCTCAAGATTTTGAGATATTAAAATTCAGTATGTTTCTGTTATGTCCCATTCCCCCAAGAGACTGTGATTCTTAAGTCACTGTGCTGGTCAATCTCCTCTTCTCTCTATTTATCCTATTTCTTGGTGACCTCATCAGATCCCATTTTTAAAATCATTATCCCCGTGCAGATAAGTCACAGATCTATATATCTAACATCTCTCCCAAAGCTAAAGTTCCATATAACCAATTAGTATTGGACATTTTAGACTGGATGAATCAGAAACAGCTTAAAATCAATATGACTAAAACAGAGCAATTTAACTTTCCCCCCCAAACCTATCCTTCAAAACTTTCCTGTTTCTGTTCCACCATTCTTTTTATCTTCCAGGTTTGTATCTTCCACATTATCCTCAATTCCTCACCGTCCGCTTCCAGGGATTTTTCAGTTTCTAGTTATTGCCTTTTCTATCTTCACAGCATGTCTTTATTCTTGATCTCCTCTCTATTCTTGAAACTGTCACCTGAAGTCTGGCACTTGTCATCTATAGCTTTTTGGAATGGACTCCTACTGGTTCTCTTAACTCATGTTTCCTCACTCCAGTCAAGTCTACACAATTACCAAAATATTCCAGATCTGCAGATCTGGTTATATCATTCCCCTTCTCAATAAACTCTAGTGTCTCCCTATGATCCTTAAGATCAAATATAAACCTCTTTGGTTAGTTTTTAAACCCCTTTAGAACCTGGCCTTGGTCTATTGTTTTCCCAGTCCCAGTGTACATTATCTTTCCTCCTTCACTCCACAATCCAGTTAACCTAGTTCTTCTCTGTTTCTCACATGTTACCCTGTCTCCTATCCCTGAGTCTTTGCCCTTAAAATGTACCATGCCTAAATGTACTCGCTCCTCATGTCTTACAAAATAACCTCTCTCTTTCTTTAAGAAGATAACAGCTTCATATTACTCTCATCCTGCTTTAAATGTACTCCCTCCTCATGATTTTCTCATAAAATAAC
The DNA here is from genome assembly GCF_028583685.1 of Petaurus breviceps papuanus. Lineage (NCBI taxonomy): Eukaryota > Metazoa > Chordata > Mammalia > Diprotodontia > Petauridae > Petaurus > Petaurus breviceps. The sequence goes on along the minus strand of NW_027187308.1, from coordinate 4,032,307 downwards.
CTGTCTGTCTTTAAGAAGATAGAGCTTCATATTATTCTAATCTTCCTTTAAGATTTAGCACAAGTACCACTATCCACAAGAAGTCTTTCCTGATCCTCCCAACTGATAGTATTATCCCTTCCAAACTATCTTGTATTTACCTACTTTCTGCCTATTTCTATTTATTTTCCTTATATTTATTTTGAATATACCTGTACATCAATTATTTACCTTGATATTAGACTGTAAATTTCTTGAAAGTTATGTTGGTTTCATCCTTTGTATTTGTAATCCACAGTACATATTACAAAGTTTGGTAAATAGTAGGGGTTTAATAAATACTTGTTTGTTTCACATTTGGAGACAAGGAATTAGATTATAAATTCCTAGAAGGCAATTCATTTTGCGTAGTGTTACTACCATGTGACATAAAAAAGAGTTGCTTATGAAGCACTTTTCCTTTTGTAATGGATTACTAAATTCATTTCCCACCATCTGGTGAATAGAATTAAACTCCTTAAGTAAATAGATGATGTGACAAGGAAATGTAGCAGATCTGATATTCTACCCTTTGAACTTCTAAACACTTTATATATCATTGGTCTTATCTGGGGAATTCTTTTCTGGGGAGTGAATGCAAGACTTCTCTGGATTAGTACAAGATAGGAGGAAATAATTTCATAAAATGATATAAATCTGATGCTATTCTACGCCAATGTTGTTCATGAATGAGGCAGTGTAGTATTAGATAGGGAGCTGGGATCAGAGTCAGGAAAGCCTGCTTTCAAATTGTGCCTTTTACATTTTCCAATTTTTTGGTACATTGTATGTATGCAAATCTTTCTTTGTCTCTGGCTGCTGTCTAGGATTGATCTATTAAATTAGAAACTCTTTGTTAATCCTCATTGGTGGGGGAAGGTCCTAAACCAGGGGTCTTCTACAGTCTCTGCCTCATATACCCTACCCATATCCATGGTTCTTAATATAAGTCATATACTCCAAGTCACATGCCAGTGCATAATGTAATTTGGAACCTCTAATAATGGAAATGATTAGTATTATTCTTCTGTGGCAATAAACCAATCCTCACACAATCCTATTAAAGACAGGCTTTCATCGGAGTTATGAAATTCAGATCCTGACCACTGTGCTCTAAAGATCACAAGGCATATTTTTTCTCCCAAAAGAATATTACCATTCATCCCTGTGTTATGTTCAAACTTCAGAATGGGTGTCATACTTTATTTTTAATCAAGTGAAATACTATATTCTTTCTTCAACTTTTATGGAGTGTTTTTAAAGTACTTACAATAATTTCAGCAATCTTTACTGAATGCTAATGGTGGGAGGAATTAATTCTTAAAGGTATTAATTCAAAGAAAAGCAATTTACAGTCTGTGAATGGTATTTGTTATAGTATTAAATGAATGGCATAATAATAATTATAGATTAGCATATACAAAGTAAGATGAATATTGAGATCAAAGGCATTCACAGAAATTCTTACTCAGATCATTACAGATAGTCTCCCCTGTACATGGCATTGAACCAAAAAGAAATAATGCCACATAATGCAGAGAGAATGCCAATTTAGTATAATGAAGAAAACCTTATTTAAGTGACTATAAAACATAAGTTTGGTTTGTAATAAAATTAGTGCTCTTTATAAAATTAACATATAGGTGTGTATATACATAGAGATGTATATGTATATGTGTGTATATATACATCTATTTATATATAATGCATTTGTATCTATATATAAAAATATTTATTTTATTTTATTTTGCCTTTTGGAGGGCAATTGGGGTTAAGTGACTTACCCAAGGTCACACAGAATTTTTTTTTTTATTAAGTGTCTGAAGTCACAGTTGAACTCAGGTCCTCCTGACTTCAAGGCCTGTGCTGTATTCACTGCGCCACCTAGCTGCCCTATATAAATATTTATATGTGTATATAAACAATTCTATATATCTCTATTTGTGGGCACAAACACCTATATGTATATATCTATTATCTATCTATAGCTAGATAGATATACTGGTGATTGCCAATATAGTGGGATCTAAGAGGTATCATGAGTCTATGGCCACGTTCAAATATTGTATCAACCTTCAATTTTAACTTTAAAAGATTTTTGAATTTTCTGGAGCAAACACTCCATCAAAGCAGAATACAACCTTTCATGCATTAGTTGATAGTCTTTATGAGTTGCTGTGGTCAAAAAATATCTCAAAACTCTATAATCCAGAAATATCAGACTACCTGATGCACTTCATGTAGTTAACTCCATCTCTCATTTCTGTCCATTTGCCCAGTTATGCCTGGAATGTTTTACCTCCTCACCTGGGCCTTAGTTTTTCTGGCTTCCTTCGAGATAGCTTAAATCAAACCTTTTTAGGAGACCTTTGCCAGTCCTGCAAGTGACTATGTCTTTCTCTCCTAAAATTACATTATTTCTAGTTTCTCTTATATGTGTATCTACTTATTTATAGGCTATCTCTCCGATTAGAATTAATCTCCTTGAAGGCAGGAACTGTTTTTGCCTTTCTTTGCATCTCTAGTGCTTAACATATTGCCTAGCACTTACTAAGTTCTTAAATGTAAGAGCATACATACTCATTGACTGACTTTTGAGAAGGCTAGTTTGGGAGACTGATATTTATTTCCAACTCCATTTCCACAAAAGAAGAGTTTGTTTATTATTAATTGTGTCTTTCTTGGACCCCATCCAAGGGTCCAAGGAGATTCCGTTCCTGAAGTACCATAAGGGCCTCATTATAAATCAGTTCCACATTTACAAGCTGAACATGTTCAAGCTTTAACACAGTTTTAATAACTTATTCTTATTTCCCGAGTCCAAATGGTCTAAGATTAGAAAAACATATTTATTATCTAGAGACACTTTGTACAATTTAGCTTTAAACAAATAACTTTTTTAAATAAAGTATCAACCTTAATAAGGATGAATGGAGCAACTACAAATGAAAAAGCAAATATATTTGGATAGATATTTTAAGGTTATTTTCCTTATTTGGGTTGTTTGTTCCACAAAATTCCTGTTTCCCTCAGTTTTCTGAACAAGCAAAAATAAAAAAAAAACACCTCAATTTCCTCATCTGTTAAAATAGTTAACATTTACATGACTGTTCTAAGAGCCTATTCTAGCATCCTTGAATTTACCTGCCAGCTTATCTCTCAGATGCAAGATACCCCCAATATATGAAGTACTGAGCAAAATCCCTAAGTGAATGTTAACCTGTCTTCTGTACCTATATAGTTTATTTTATAGTCTTGCTACTGGCTCAGAAGATTGGAGCTGTCAGAAATTCAGGCCAAGGGAAAACTTAATAGTACTCCTCCCATCTTTCTCCCATTCATTAAACTCGCATTCCCTGAGCCATGAGGCTGATTGTACAAAATCCAATGAACTATATATAGCTGAATAGATAATAGTGATCTATGAGAAGAGATGGACACCTGGAATCTGGTAAATCCTAGGTTAAAATTTTTCATATACATCACCTAGGTCGGTGAAATCAAGTCTCCATCTCTAAGTAGTGAAAAATACATTATAAAAATCAGCCACGGTGTAGGTTATTCCTTCTTTTTTTCCCTTTCATCATCATAACCAATTACAAATCTCAAACATTCCAAATTACTATCATTCCCCTAGCACCCCTGGGATTCAAGAGAAACTGATAAAACATCATTGACCTATGTCAGAGGTTTTGCATATAAATTGAAGCCTGGGAAACCATTTTTGTGCTGTTGACCCCCATGAACTGATCTGTGGAAAATGGTACTGCATGGCACAAATTGTTGGTATGAAATTTGATTTGTAGATGCAAAGAAACACATGTTCCTCCTAGAATGACTTAGAACAAAATTAGGAGAACTCATATCTCTGGCCTTTGATCTTATATACAAAAACGTTGCCTGGAAAAAAACAAAACAAAACAAAACAACTTTCTTCAGTAGTTCTTTCTGCGACACATAATTTATGGAGTGAGATGCTTCATTTTTCTCTCCTGTGCTGCTTGTTTATCCCAAAATTAGATATTTAGATACATTTACTATTAAGTGGTAGGGAGAATAGATGGGGAGTTTCATTTCCTCTCCTGAATTCCAAAGGCCTTTTAAATTCCCTTTCTCCCACCATTATGAGGAAACAATTTTGTAACTGTAGGCTGCTTTGTAAATGGAAGTTATTACCATTAGATCACATAGTATCCAAGGGTTGAAAAGTAAAGCAGAGATCATTTAATCCAACTTTATTTTACAGAACAGGAAATTGAGGCCCAGAGATGTTAATTGACTTTTACAAGGGCATGTAATTAATGAATGGTAGAGTTAGGGGTGGAATCAATGTCTTCAGCTCTTAATTCAATATTATTTCCTTTTCTTCTTATGGCCTTATCTTCCTGATTTTAATTTCTATTAATTTTTAAAATGAAGAAAAAACAAGCAAGATGTCATCTCTATATATCTAATTCTACTAGGCAAAATTTCAAGGTAAGTAAAAACTAGTTCTTGATATCCCATTCTTCCCTTTTGTGGCCATTTTTCCCACACGGTGTGTGGTTGCCCAATGTCTACATCTACATATGTCTAAATATTACTCTGGCACCCTAGAATATATCAGTTGCTAGGAAACATGAAATAATTAATTAATAAGGTGTTAATACCTTGATATATATTTCATTTAAAATATTCCCATTTAAATAGAATACTGAAGGAAGAGAACAATGTTTAATAATAATGTTATTGGTATATTTTAATGTTTTGTGTGCTAATGATGAAAAGGGTTTATTTTTTAAAGCTTGTTCATGCTAGCATCCCACCAAACCACTTATCAATTACATCTCAATGTATGGACCAGCTTTTCTCCAGTTCTTTCTATGAAAAGCGATAGCCTTGACATTAGGAGATTGGAGATCACATCTTGACTCTGACACTTATTAGCAATGTGAACATAGGCCTTTATGAAACTCAGTTTCCACATTTTAAAGTTGGTATATTAATTTCTTTTGTATTTTTGTCAGTGTTGTTGTGAGGTCAAACCGAGTAATGCATATAAAATCTTTTGTAAGCTTCAAACATGATTGCTTATTGTTCTTATTTCTCTTATTCTTGACCTTATTTTTATTATTCTGCTTCCCCTTTTCTGCCATAACTTCCCCATTTTCTATCCTACTAATGAAAATTATATTTTAAGATGTAAAAATAATCAATTTTTAGGAAGTATGAATGTAACATACATATATATGCGTACACAAATATACATGTATATATACACACACATACATTTTTGACTATAAATTCTTATAAAATATATAATATAAACACAGTTTATACCTGAGTACTATGGATTATTGTGCAGATAAAATTATATTTATTTTTTATTTGATCTTTTGTGGACCCATTAAATAGTCAAAGTGGATTCAGCGAAATACTGTAGTGACTATATCACAAATAAATATCACATGTGGTAAAGTACCATAACCCTTCAAAGAGGGTAATCTGACCATCCACACAGGAAAAACCAAGTGGATGATATATGTCTATACTCAGATTAACACAAGAAGTTACATGAACAGGGTATAAAATCTATCCATTAAACCAGTACAGAAGCAAACAGATAGTGACAAACAGACTCTATTTTTGGAATTTATTTAGTATTTAATTTTCCCCAGTTACATATAAAGATAATTTTTAACATTTGTTTTTCAATTTTTGAATTCCAAATTCTCTCTCTTCCTCCTTCCCCACACCACCATTGAGAAGACAAGCACTTCGAAATAGGCTATATACATGTAGTCATGAAAAACATATCCATAATATACATATTGTAAAATAAAACATAGAAAAACAGAAAACCTCAAGCAAAATGAATAAAGTGAAAAAAAATTATTGGCATTCTTATATATCTATGTGAGTTTAAGAACAGTACAATCTTTGAGGAATTAAAAATGAGTATCACACAGAGGACAATGGAGAAAAACAAGGTCTATGTAAGCAGACTGCAAAAAAAATGTCAAAAGGGGATCTTTAAAGAAAAATTAAGTTAAAATATGTCATTGATAATTGTATTCACAAATACATAAGGAATACTGGCTGTGTGGTTAGATAGAGAATAGAGTCTAGGTGTTTCACTGATTTGTTCCCAATGTCAGTAGAAAATGAGAGAAGTTTCCAATAATTTGAGTATCTTTTTCTGGAAAACTTAAAAGGAAAGCAGTAAGGAAAGTTACCTAGGATGGGTCAGGCATGGACAAAATATGATATGCATTGTTTAAGGTAATATTAAAATCAATTTGATCCCAGCTTGCCTAGTGTATTTGACTGTCATCAACCCATGCCTAGCACAATACTATTCACACCGTCCATGCTTAATTATTTTTTGTGAATTAAATAATATGAATCAAAGATAGAAAAGCGATAATATATATATAATAGATATAATAAAAAAGAAAAAAATAAAGAGAGTTAAAAATCTCATTACATGAACACCTGAAGGAAATTGTATGTCCTTTGGGATGCTTTGTTAGATATAATATATATAATATAATAGATATAATAAAAGATATTATATATATAATAGATATAATAGAAAAGAAAATAATACAGAGAGGTAAAAATCTCATTTCATGAACACCTGAAAGAATTGTATGTCCTTTGGGATGCTTATGGAAGTCCTGATTTTGAATGACCAGTTGGTTCTTATTCAAATTGGAAAGTAATTCAATGCTATTCAGTAAACCAAAGTAACAACATTCTTTTGAAAAGGGTTTTTGCCGCATCAATTTCTTTAGTAGTCTACAATGTGTTCTGGAAATCAGTCAATTGTTAGTATTTATGAATTATGTTAGTGTACTTGTTAACTAGTCCTTATTCATTGGAAGAGTGTGATGCTGAGCTGGCAATTTAGCAAATATAGTATTTGATAAACTCAGAGAAAGTATCAATTCTAATGGGTGACACCAAAGGAATTTTTATTTTATTTACCTGCAACCTACTTGAAAGGTGAGAAGGGAAGGCTAATAGAATCTGTTCAATCTTATTTTACATAAGATTATAGGAAGTGATGTTTGCAGGTGCTTGGAATTTCTCTGAAAAAGGTGTTGCACAAACACAAGCTGTCATTATTACTAGAAATGATTACATTTGTTGTTGATTTTTCCTGTTTGTGTGTGTGCCATTCCCATCATTTCCTAAAATTTCTTTTCTCTCTTTCAAAGTTAAGCATATTTTCTTATGCATAGCATTGAATCATTGCTGAGAGTAGAACTTTAAATATTTACTTATGAACTCACATTCCAGCTGTTTAATAAATATGGAGCCATTGTCAACCTTATGGCATTGGTTTCTAAGGTCTATAAAGCTTACCATTATCTCTTTGCCAAAGCAAATAGCAGCTTGACTATTTACAGGACCACAAAGTGAATAGGTTGCCACATACAATTTCTGACCATTTAAAAACTTTTATGTAGTCTAAATCTCTCAGACATTATTTTAGGCCAATATTTTATACATTCTGACTGATTTATTGCTTTAATTAGATATGCACATACCCAAATAATCAGGAGTAAAATAAATGCAGCTTATGTTAAATGCACCAGAAAATATTTAATAATTTATTGTAGGAATTAAAAAAAATCACTTTCATGTAATATAGATCAGTAATTATCTTTTCCTAAATTCTGTCTAGGAAGCACTATGTGGGAACAGTTCAGTCAAAGGCCTTGCATGGATATAGTGTGACATTTCCATAAGCTCCACATGAAAATTAATCAGATTACATTAGAGTGGGTCACACAGCTATTGCTCATTTGATTTAGTGCTCAACTTTATTTCTCAGGGCTGCTTTTCTCTACAACACCACACTTAGACAAGCGTGTTTCATAACACTCTCATGTTCTCTGTGCTCTAGGTATATCTAGCTTCTTGCTTTTATCTGAATTTGTTCCTCTCCTGTTTCACATATTCACTCATACCCTTTCATATCTACTCACTTATCTCTGTTCCAGTTGAAATCTTATCCATTCTTTAAGCTCCAGGTCAAATGTCACTTTTAAAAGTAATTTTTCCAGAAAGTGATCTTTTTTTTGTTCATATCTTACAGGCATCACATTTCACTTTGCCTTTTTTTCCCCTATCAAATCTCTTCAATATAAGACATTCATAACTTTACTCCCTCCTACCTTGTCAGTGTTTTTCCACTTTACTTACTAACGTGTACTCTTCAGTCCAGAGACCCTGGCCTCCTTCATTATTCCAAGCATAAAACACTTCATCTTTTGGCTTTTGGCATTTTCTCTGCTTATCCCTCATTCCTTAGATACTTTCCTTCCCCTGCTCTGCTTCCTGACCTCCTTGGATTGAGAATTCTCAATGGAAAACCCATCTTTTACAGGAAGCCTTCTCTTATTTCTAATGACTTTCTATTTCTCATTTATCCTGTCTGTAGCTTGCATGTTGTCTCCCCATTGAATTGGAATCTCCATGAGAGTAGGTGTTGTCCTATGCTTTTTTGGATCCTCAGCACTTGGAACAGTGCGTGGCACATGGTAGGTGCTTACTAAATGTTGATCAGTAGACGGAGTTTTAGTACTCAGTTGGAAGTTCTAAAAAAAAGGAGACCATGATTTACTTCATGTCTCTTTAAGCTTAAAGAACATTATCTTGTGTGTCATAAGTAGTCGATTACTATTTTATTTTATGGAATTGGAAAGGGAAAGGAAAGAAAAAACTTAGTCTAGAGGAAACATTACTGGTATTCAAATCAGTAGCCCTAAGTTCAAATGCTAGCTTTGATACTTAGTAGATGTGTCACTTTGGGCAAGTCACTTCCACTTCCCATGGCTTGTCTGCATGATGAAGGGGTTGGACTTGCTGACCCCTGAGTTTCCTGTCAGTTCTAGATGTTGGAGTCTAGCTACACTCCTAAATATTTTTTAAACAATTGTAAGAAATAGCAGGTATTATAAATATAGGGAAAAAAATTGGAAGACAGATGAACTGAGAGAGTGTGATATAAAAGCAGCCAAGATAACAATATAGGCAGTGACTGAAATGATTTAGACTAAGTGAACATACACAAAACAGTTCAAAGTGAATGTTAAAAAAATACAAAGAATAATCATGGCCCTGAAGATGAACTATTAGAAGATATATCCCCCCAAACACAGACACACAGAGATAGACAAACAGACAGACACACACACACTCCCTTGCAAAGGAGTGAGGTTCAAAACCCAAAGAACTCTTGCGTTTTTGTTGCCGTGGAGTGTCCTTCCCTAATCTCATTTACAAATGGGCTCTGTGGCTTAGCACCTCCTTCCCCTGGGCCAGGTCTCCCTTGATTGTCTACTGCAGTCAGGAGCTGTCACTAAGATTTACACCTTCATAAGAAAAATAAGCGATATGGAAGCAATCCCATCTAGCCGTTCATTTGTACAAATTCATGACTACTACTAAAGGTGTTGGAGCTCCACTTCTAGCAACAGCTTCTACGGAAGAGCTGTGTCCTCTGGGGAAGCGAACCCCCACCATACTGGTCTTCATATAAGACCCAGGCCACTGGTGGGCAAGCTTCTTTTTCGGGAAGTGGAGTCATCATTCATGACAACTGTACTGGAATCCCTAGAGCTCTCAGGAACTTTCCAGGTTGCTAATGGCACAATCATCTGTGACCTGGCTCAGTGGGCCATGAGGAAGTGGCCTGTCAGCTAGCCCAGAAAGACCAGTGCTGGGCCTTCTGCATGAGCAGCAGCATCCTCCTTCCTTCTGAAGTGTGCTGGGCATCAGAGCCCATTTCACCCTCCCCCCTTTTCTCTCCCACTTATTCCTTTAGAATAGATAGACTGCAAGTGTAGAAGGAGTTGTGTTGTGTACGTTTTTTTTTAAGGAAAACAAAAGCAAAACACCAAAAAAGAGCAAAAGAAATCACACTGCTTGTTTGTTTTTTACTATCTGAATCAACTATGTTCTTTTCAGCAGCCTCAGTAACTTTTCATTTTGTACTCAACAGAAACTAATAAACTTTGAATAGCCATTAAAAGAGTGAGGTATTTGAATGAATGAATAAAATATAAATTTTCAGATTTTTAAATTTCATATTTAGATTATTTCTTTTCCTCTTTTTTCTTAAAAGAATTATTTCTTATATGGGATGGGTTTTATAGAAGGAGAGAAGGGAGGGATATATGAGGAAATCTACATAAAACAAAAACAAAAAAGACAATTTTCATTTTAAGTAAGTGGACTTTTCCACAAGCCTATATGGAAATGGAATTTTATAGCAGGAAGAAAGGAAGGAGGAAGGGAGTAAGGAGAGAGGACTCATGTCCTATGGGGTTAGGGGCAGATATGCATTAACCAAATGTTGATGGGGGAAGATGAAAGATGGGGGTAATGACAGATTGGGGTAAAGGTCTCTTCTGCAAGCCAGAAGTCTCAAGTCACCACCACCCCACCTATCCCCATTGGCAGCAGTCTGTTCTGCTTTCACTTGAAGCTGTAACTGGTTTGTTTTATTATTTTTATTTTTTTAGATGTTGCTATGGTTGTTATTGTTGGGGTGGGGTATGGTGGGAGGAAAAAAATAACTTTAGACAGAGAGACAAGGTGGGGGGAGAAAGAGAGAGGTAGAAAAAGAGAGTACTGTACTGTACTGTAAAGTTAACATAGGTGTTCTTTGGAATGTGGATGTATATCAACAAAAAGAAAAGTTTTTAAAAACATAAAATGAGAACCAAGAAAAGTTGCCCTTGATATACAAGATTAAAAAAAAACATCAAGTAATTGTTATTTTGTTATTAATTAGCTTGTTTTTTGTTACAACAAACTAAGTTGTCAAGAGACAATCTTTACATATAAACGCATGACTTTAAAACATCTTTTTTCCAGGAGGACATATGGCACATTTGTCAAGCCATGATCATGATGATATGTCTGTGTAAATTGGGAATAGGGGATGCTTTTCACTAGAATTTAAAAAGGTTAAACTTTGAGAAGGGAGATTTTGTGTGAATAGTCCTTTATAAACATATTAACTGTGTGACCCTGGGCTAGTGATTTAATCTCTCTGCTTCTCAGTTTCCTACTCTGTAAAATGGAAATAATAACAATACCTATGTCTGGGGGAATTTTTGAAGATTTAATGAGGTAAAATGGCTAAAAGAACCTGAAAATGTGATTGTTTATTATTATTGTCATTAACAATAATAATAATCTACTTGCTGGATTTGGAAAAGCATTTGAAATAAATGTGAGAGCAGGTTTTGAGACATGGTAACAGCTCTGTGCAAAACCAGAATTAGTTTAATTTAGAAAAGAAAATATTTTTAGTAGGTACCTGGCAAATTTCTTTCTTTTTTTTTTTAAAGCAATTGGAGTTAAGTAACTTGCTCAAGGTTAAATAGCCAGTTATTTCTGGGTGTGGTGCTAAGTATCTGAGCCCGGATTCGATCCCCAGGTCATCCTGAAACTGGGGTGGGTGTTCTTAGTAGCTGTGCTACCGGGCCACCCACATGGCAAATTTCTTGAGGGATTGTCATATACATATAAATGCTTTCCCCTGCTAATGATGTACACTGAATAATGTGCCAAGTGGATTATCTGGATGCTCCTTCAGCTTCAGGCTTTGTTCTGTGATATAGAAGAGTAGAAGGAAAATAAAGAGGATTTCCTGTGCTACTCATAGCAGATAAATTCTGTAAGATCTCTTACTAAGAAGAGAGACAGAGACAGAGAGAGACAGAGAGAACACAATTATCCACTATTAAGACTTAAGCATATAGACATGTGAGCAGATCCTGACTACATTCTATTCTACTTCATAGAATGAAAAGATCGAGATATTTAATAAGCTTTATGTCTGTATCTTTTCACTAGAAATTCAAAGTGACACAAAATTCCAGATGTTAAGGACCAGTGCTTTTTTCATTAAGGAACATTTTTTTTTAAGCAATCGGGGTTAAGTAACTTGCTCAAGGTTACACAGCCAGTTATTTCTGGATGTGGTGCTGAGTATCTGAGCCTGGATTTGATACCCCAGGTCATCCTGACACTGGAGCTGGTGCTCTTACTCGCTGAGCCACCTGGCCGCCCCTAAGCAATTGGGGTTAAATAACTTGCTCAAGGTTACACGGCCAGGTGTTTCTGGGTGGGTTCTAAGTGTCTGAGCCCGGATTCGATCTCCAGGTCATCCCGACACTGGAGCTGGTGCTCTTACTAGCTGTGCTACCTGCCCCCACCCCCCAAGATCTTTTTCTTTTTAATAACAGAAGTAAATCTTTAATACCTGTGGCCCAAACCACATATAAATAAATAATTTAAAAATTATGGTTGACAATAGGAAAGCTATTTAATGGGGACTATTGAGCACATGATCAGGAGGAAATTTCAAACAAAATATCTCAAAAATTGACTCCAATTTAATGAAAACAGTTTCATTAAAAATAATTCTAAAGATCAAGACCCAGAATTAACTTTTAAAAGATGATTATTTATAGTTTAGACTCGGGGCGGCTAGGTTGCACAGTGAATAGAGCACCAGCCCTGGAGTCAGGAGGACCTGAGTTCAAATCTGGCCTCAGACACTTGACACACTTACTAGCCATGTGACTTTGAACAATTCCCTTAACCCCAGTTGCCCTCCAAAACAAAGCCAAAAAAAATAGCTTAGACTCTTGGAAATTTGGGTTTACTTAATACAAATCCACATGGACTTAACTAATTGAGAGTGGAGAGGAGATGAAGACAGAGAAGACAAAAAAGAAAAGAGAGTGAAAGGGGAAAAGGGAGAAGAGAAAAGACAAAAACTAGAGGGAAATAAAGGGATGAAAAATGCTGGTTGCTGATTTGCCCACCAGGAAAGAAGTCTTCTGTTTACGGCTATTTGTGGAATCTTCTCTAATTCTCCATTATCCAGGAGAACAAAAATGAGATGGAGCAAGTAGGATCCAAACATTTAAGGTCTTCTGGTCTTCTACTCCATTGAGTGAAGGAGCACAAACTCAGGAAAGTGACCTTCTCTTCCTTACCTAGCACAGCTAGAGGAGAACAGGAAGCAAAAGGAAGCAATGACAGATACCTTGTTTTTTTAGTTTCTTTAAGTCTTGTCTGCTATTTCCATCCTAGTCAGGTCTTGTGCTGCATGGACACCCTCTCAGTTCTGCTTTCTTGAAAATCACAACCAGTATTGGGTTCCACATCCTGCTATAATCTGAAGAACAGTTCCTCCTTCTGTCACCAACACTGCCTCCCTATTTTTTCTCTCCAAGTGATGAGTTAATTTTGAAGAACAAGCATCTTGTTTTATTAATAAACAGAAAAACTCCTCCCTCAATCTGGCAAATATGATTCGTTGGAATCTATTTGTTATTGTGACTAAAGCCAAGTGGTGGGGAGTGACTTTTTATTCTCCACTCTCTCTACCTCTAAACCAATAATAATCCCCCCATCTAAAAAGTAACTTGGTGTCTACTGATTAGTACTTTGCTGAGAATAGTTAAGTTGGCACACTCCTACCAGTTTTCTACCCACAATTGTACCAATAGAACTACAGTGGGATCAAAGTAAAAATATCATTAGTTACATTTTTCTGCTGGCAACCACATCGTGTGCATTCTGTGACAAATGGGAAAAGCTTAATGATTGACTTTACCAGAGAATCTCCAAGCTCATGCCAATAGAATTTGTAATAATAAATTTACTGGTGTCAATTATGCCGTCATATATAGAGGCTAAGCCAGGTTCTTTCTAGCTTTACAATTTTATGATAATATAGATGTATAGGATGTTCCAAAAATCTTAGTTGAGTTTTAAGCTTCTAGGCCTTACTAATTTATCTCTAGCCTTAGACCTAGAGTTTTGCCGGAGTGTGTGCAAATTCAGATTCATTGGCAAGTTTGATAATAAATACTCTTATCTACAATATTGCCAGGGCCTAGAAAACAATGAGTGCCTAGAAGAGCAGGACATATCAGTGCCTGCGCAGAACTGGGTATTCTTGGCAGGTCAGCAAGAGTTACACATTCTTGTGTATTTTGAGTATCCTCTTGTCTCCAAAATTGGTTAAAATTCTTTTCAAAATTATTTATGTTGTCCTTAGTATTGATCAACACTTCAGCCCATTCCAAACCTTAGCATTTTGACACAATTCTTATAGCATCACAAGATGCTTTTATACTGCATTCATGTAAAAAAAAAATAATATGATCAGTGTTTGACAACCATAAACCTTTATTCTAGTTCCTACCCCCACCCCCATCAGAATAATTTATTTTTTTTTTATTTTTGGAGGTTAAGAACATCCCATTTCTCTCAGATAAAATTTCCCTGTTAAATTTTAAATTATAAGCTCTTCCTCATCTTTTCTTTTATTGCTTTCAACATGATCTCTACAATGCATGTCATATAATACCCAGTTTTCTCCTAAATGATAACAATAATCATAATAATTAGTGTTGTTGCTATTGTTGTTGGGTTATTTATATAACTCCACAAGGTTTGCAAAATTTTCATTACATGTTAACTCACCGATTTATTTTAACAACTCTATGAAATGGGTGTATAACTATTATGAACCTAATTTTAAAATAAAGAAATCAAAAGACAAGTAGTTTAAATGACATCCATTTTTATACAGGTAGAGTCAGAGATGACTGATTCCTACCTTTAGGTCCAGCATTCTATGCTCTGCACTATAAACTACCTCTCATGAATTCTAAAGATGGAGTGTTTGGTTTCTATAATGCATACTTTGACAATATTGTCTTTCTGGGTAGATGTAGTTGTCAAACAACATCTCCAAAAGAATCGAGTTCTCAAAAGAAATTCCCCTTATTTTTTCACTTGTTAAAGAATTGAATTGACATTAAGGCATATAACAAAGTTTTTAATGACTGGTCGATCTACAGCAGATGTCCAGATATTTAAAGTACCTTATGACTACTTCTATACTGCACATTTTTGCAAGCTTTGTGATACATTTCCTACTTTTATCAGCAACTTCCACATTCTGTATATACTTTAAGATATGTGTGTATGACATAAATTATAATATATAAACTATGATCTGTACCTGATATATATACATATATAGCTATTGGTAAATATTAATTGGTTTATAATTTTATTATGGTGAAACACATATCTAAAGAACTTGATACAGATAGAGATAATTTTAAATAAAGAAAGTGAAAAAACATATATTTCAATAGCACTCAGAGTTCAGATCTCTCTCTGGAGGTGGAAAGATTTTTTTATCATACAGCCTTTGAAATTGTCTTGATCAGATTAGCTAATTCTTTCACAATTTATCATCCTTTTAATATTTCATTTAGGGAGTAAAATTTTGTCTAGGTTCTACTCACTTCACTTTGCATCAGTGTAATGTAATGCCAAAGAAAGGCAACTTCCCAAGGTTCAGAATACCAGCATAGGTGCTCTCCATTTTATTCAGTGACAAATTAAGAACAGAGAAGATCAAAATATGACATCATTCAAAATACAGCATTTACTAAGTGTGACTAAACAATCTCCAAGTACTATCCTACCCCAGAACCTTCCATTCATTCAATCAATTACAAAGTCCCTGTTCTAAATACTACTCCACAACTAGGCTGTATCTTCATTTAGTCCATCACAAAACCCCTTTTCTCAAGTGGAGATTAGTTTCCAAACATAAGTAAAGTACATTCATTTGTTCAACCATAGAACACAAAAAGGTCAAAAGTTCCCCACCCCTGGATCACAATTGAATCTACCCCAGAGTTACATCAAGTTTAAGCACAGCACTTAATACCCAAATGGAGGTCTTTTCTTCATCTTTACAGGAGGCAAGTTCTCAGCAATCTTAGTTCCTGGGGAGACAAGGCTTAGCAAGGCCACAAGATACATTGCCAGTCCCTTCATTAATTCATCCTCTGTCTGTAGAACAGTCCTATAACCCCTGAAACCTTTAGCAAAACCCTCTCCCAGGATTTCTGTAAACATACAACAAGAAAATCCTTCTTCAGGGCTTCTGAACCAACAGAAAGGTTCCCAGACCCCTGCAACAACAGCACTGTCCTTCACCAGTGGACAGTATTCACTCGCTTTCTGCAGGACAGTCTCAGTAGCTCTGAACCAACAGAAAGGTTCCCAGACCCCTGCAACAACAGCACTGTCCTTCACCAGTAGACAGTATTCACTCTCTGTCTGCAGGACAGTCTCAGGAGCTCTTAACCAACAGCCAGGTTCCAGGACTCCTTCAACAACAGGACTGTCTTTCACCAGTGGACAAATCTGACAAAACAACATCAAAACAGGCAGACAAAGTACCAGCAAAACAGCCATGTCTCCTCAGTCCTTGGCAGCTCTGGGGGCAGGTTTCAAAAGTCCAGGGCAATTCAAAGTGGCCTCCAGCAATCCTCTCAGTCTCTCTCTGCCTCCACGAGGGTGCTGCTTCCAAAAAGTTCTTCTGCCTCTCTCTTTTCTCTCCAAATCTACGTCACCAGCTCCTCCCAGTTCAGGACTCTCTTTTCACATCAACAAGTCCATCCCATAGGTGGGATTAAAAAGCTCTGGGTTTTAACACAATCAATTTGAAAACCAAGCCAATACAGGGGGATCTTTATATTCCATTACTATCACAATCAGTTATTATAAATCTTTACAGGATTTTCTGAAACCACCACCACATCATTTCACCACATAGTAGAATTCCATCACAATTATGTGCCACAACTTTTTTAGACATTCCCCAGTTGATAAACATATTTTCAATTTCCAATTCTTTGCCATCCCATCACAAAAGAGCTCTGATAAATTTTTTTTTGTATCTATAGGTCCTTTTCAATTTGTTCTCTTTGTGATACAGTCCTAGTAGTAATATTGCTGGATCAAATGGTATGCTCAGTTTTATAGTCCTTTGTGCATAGTAGCAGACTATTCTCCAGAATGATTGGGCCTATTCAATACTCTGCCAACAATTCAGTAATGTATCAATTTTCCCTCATTCCTTACAGTATTTGTAATTTTTTATAGGTATGAAGTGGTACATCAGAGTTATTTTAATTTGCTTTTCTCTAATCAATAGTTTATTAGAGCATTTTTATTTGAATACAAATAGCTTTCATTTCCTCTTCTGATAATGACATGTTTATATCCTTGAACAATTTATCAACTGTGGAATGTCTATTTTTTAAAACAAATTGAAATCAGTTCCCTGTGTGTTTGACAAATGAGTCCTTTATCAGAGAAATCAGCTATAATTTAAAAAAAATAATTGTCTATGGTTCCCTTCAGGAAAATATATTTTCCCTTATTAACCTTTTCAATTTGGCATAATTTTTTTTTTGCTTTGTCTGATATCATGATTGCCACCCTTATCCCCTTCACTTAGAAGAATAGACTCTGTTCCAGTCCTTCATTTCAAGTCTAGCTGTATCTTTCTATACCAAGTATGTTTCTTATTGTATTAACAAACACCCTAGCACACCCAGGATAGTCTGCTAGCACAGGTGCTTTGATCTGCTTTGATAAAGGAAAGACACATTTTTAAGAGGTCAACAATCTTACTTTAATTACATTCACTAATTTGGAGAAAGTTCAACACCCTGAATATGGAGAAAATACAAACCAAGAAATAAGCACAAATAATCAATAGACACAGCTCCTACTGTCTGAACAAAGTAATACAACCACCTACTTACACCACCTGATTAGGAGAGGACAAACCTCTAAACAGTCCAGGGGGTGGAAGGGAGAGGCTCTTAACAAATGACTACTCAGAGTCTAGTTCAGGGAATCAAAAAAATCCTCCTCATAAGCAAAACCCCAAAGCAAAATACACCTCTCCTAGACTATATATAACAATGACTCAGCCACTGATTGGTTCAGAACCAAAAGACACAAAACCCACTTGACTCAGCACAGCTGTGAATTATCAGGGTTCAAAGGAGATTAATCCTTCAGATGTTTACAATTCAACCTGAGTCTAGGAAACTGAACTCCTGAAAGGAAAAAAAAAACACCTTTGTTTATACTTACACTTGTATAAAACATATTGTTGGATTCTGGTTTCAAATTCATTCTGCTATCTGCTTGCATTTTATAGGTAAGTTTATTCCATTCACATTCAAAGTTTTGATCATTAAATGTGCCTTTTCCTCTATCCTATTTTCCTCTGTCCTTTTCTGTTTCTTTTTATTCTGTCCCTCTTTAAAAGCATGTCTTGATTCAAAACATTGCCTCCCCCAATCCTCCATTCCCTTTACTACCTTACCCTATTCCCTTCTTATCTCCTCATTGGATAAGATAGATTTTTATACCCAGCTGAACGTGCATATTCTTTCCTTTTTCAACCAACTAGGAGAGTGAGGTTCAAGCATTGTTTGCCACCTCCCATCCCCCCAGCCCTATTTCCTCTTCCAATGTGAAACATCTTTCTTTAGATCCTCCATTATGAGAGAAAATTGCCCTCATGCTCTCTCCCTTCCCTCTTCTTTCACCATATCTATCTTTCTCACCCCTACATTTTGAACTCATTCAACTCACCCCCTGCATATTCACTTCATTGTCATGCCCTCTGTCTATGAAGTCTCTTTATAACTGCCTTAATAAAGATAAAATTCTTAGAAGTTGCACATATCCTATTACCACACAAGGCTACAAGCAGATTAAGTTCATTGAGTTCCTTGTGATTATTCTTTCATGTTTACCTTTTTATGTATCTCTTGAGTCTTCTGTTTGGTATTTTCTGTCTGTTTTTCTGTTTGAAATTTTTATTAGCCTCTGGTCTTTTCATTAGGAATGTTTGGAAGTCCTCTATTTCATTAAATACCCAATTTTTGCCCTGAAGGTTTCTTACGAAATTTTTCTGAGTAGGTTACTCTTGATTGTTATTCGAGCTCCTTTACCCTCTAAAAAAATCATATTACAATTTCTCTGTTCTTTTAATGTGGAAATTATTAAATCTTGTGTCATCCTGACTGTGGCACCATGATATTTTAATTATTTCTTTCTGGCTGCTTGCAACATTTTCTCCTTGACCTGAGAGCTCTGGAATTTGGCTATGATATTCCTGAGAGTTTTAATTTTGGGATCTTTTCTAGGAGGTGACTAGTGGATCCTTTTGATTTCTGTTTTGCTCTCTGGATTTAGGATATCAGGGAAATTATCCTTAATAATTTATTCAAATATGATATCTATCCTCTTTATTTTTATCATGGCTTTCAGGTAGTTTATCAACTAGTAAATTATTTCTCCTCAATCTGTCTTCTAAGACAGTTGTTTTTCTAGTGAGATATTTCATATTTTATCATACTTTTATCTTTGTTTTTATTTTTTTCTTGTCTTATAGAGTCATTGAATTCCACTTGCCCAATTTTAATATGTAAGGGAATATTTTATTCAGTGAGGTTTTGCATTGCTTTTCAATTTTTGGTAAATTCTGCTTTTTCAAGGGGTTCTTTTCTTCAGTATTTTTAGTGCGTCTTCTGTCAAGCTATTGATTCTCTCTGTATCTCTCTGTTTTTGCTTTTTTGGAGGGCAATTGTAGTAAAGTGACTTGTCCAAGGTCACACAGCTAATTTTTTTGTGTTAAGTGTCTGAATCCAGATTTGAACTCTGGTCCTCCTGACTCCAGGGTACCACCTAGCCACCCCAATTGATTCTCCTTTCATAATTTTCTTGCATCACACATTTCCTTCCCCAATTTTTTCCTCTCCCAGGAATTCTTTCTGCCCTTGGATCTAATTAACATTTTCCTTTGAGACCTTGCTTGTAGCAGTTTTCACATTGTTGTCTTCTGAGTTTATATCTTAGTGTTCCCAGCAACGTTAATAGCTTTACATAGTCAAATTATTTTTTCTGTTGTTTGCTCATTTTTCTAATCTATATCTTGACTTTGAATTTTATATTAGAGTTGTGTTCTGCTGACCCAATTTTAGGGATACACAGTACCAAGCTTCATGCTTTTTAATGCTGCTTTTTTCAGAGTTAGCTCCTGTGGTCTGCAAGTTTTCAGCTTTCAAGGTGGTGCTATACTGGAAGAGCTGTGATTAAGGCTCTCTCAGTCTTTGTTATCATCTTTACTAAGAAGTGCCCCTGCTCCCTTGCAGTCAAAAATGCTCCCGTTGGTCCTGGAACTGTGTCCAGTGCCCCTTCTACCTTCTGACAAATTATAAGCAACCCCCTTTGCCCTGGAACTATGACATGGAATTGCTTATGGGCAACAGAGTTATCAATCAAAGCCAGCTGCACTCAATGTCAGCAAAGGGACCCACTTTTTCTTAAACAATTATCTGACCCTCTTACCATCTCTGGACTGAAAGCTCCCAAAGCTGTTACTTTTGTAGCCACCTCCAAGACGCACTATTGGTGCTCCTGACATGCCCTAAGCCTGGGCCCACACTGGTGTTACAAACTTCTCCTATGGATTTCCTAAGTTGTCTTAGATTGGGAAAATGTCTTCCTCTTACTTTTGGAGCAGACTCTGCTGCTCCAATGTTTGAATTGAGGCATTATTTAAAGTTGTTTGGAAGGGAATGTTAAGAGAGTTCAGCTAGGTCACAGTCTGTAGTCCTCCATCTTGGCTCTGCCAACAAATAGATTCTCAAGGTAGTTAACTAAAGGTGTAGAGAAAACCTTGGTCATTATTTTAAAAAAAGGAAACTGAATCAAAAATGTTCCAGTACACATGTTTACTTTCCTATCTCTTTAAAAATTATTATACTAGTTTCCACATGCATTCATTTCACATATTACCTTGGAAAGATGTCTTAAGAGAACGAATGGGCTTTAGAAAATTATATTACTCAGTATAGCACATCTTTACAATCATGTTGTTCACTGAAAGATGTTAGAAATATAAGAGTTGCCTATTCTTATTTTAATTATAATAAAACTTTTGATTGGGTGGCATAAAATGCCATGTTAAAAAAATCTTCTCCAACAACTTTTCTCAGACATATATTAAAATTATACAAGTCATTGAAAGATATGCACACAATGACAAACTATTATATGACAATTAAGTCATTAAGATCATGGTCAGTATTAGATAGGAAGATATAGGCTTGCTGAAGTTGTTTAACACTCTCATGCAAGAAATCTAGCACATAATCCATTTGGAAGAAAAATTCCTGATAACTATTGAGGTCTCTCCCACCATGTTCCTAAGCCTGCAGATGACATATCAGTTAGTATTATGCTTCAAAATACCACAGAGCCTCCTAAATATGACTCATAATCAGTTAAAATATTTGGATTAAATATCCATACAGCAAAAAACAGAATGATGAAGATGGCCTTTTGTTCAACATATATCCCCTATGTAATTACAGAACTTGAATCCATTAGTTTTTATTTCTATATGTCTATCTGTCTGTATTCATATACGTTCATCTTCATGAATATTTATATACTTATATGTATATGTATGGTGGCATATGTATGTGTGTATTTTAGGAAAATACTGTAAACAGACAATAAATTGGTTTCATAATTGAATAGGAGTTAAGCTGGCTAGATAGGTTTTGAGTAACTGAAAAGTTCTTTTAATGCCCATAACTTTCTCCCTGCAAAAAGTGCATCTTATTTTCCCCAAAATTCTTTTAGTAAATCATAGACCAGTACAATTTCCAAAGAAATCAAATTTAAGATCACCCAAGTGTCAAAGGAGAGGAACCTGATGGGTGGGAGCAGGCTGCAACACATAATCAAAAAACATAATGTGGGAGAAGTCATAAAAATGAGTGTCATCAATGTCTTAAAAAGTTATAGATATGCTACACATATAAAGTAGGGCACCCTATGAGTGACCAAGGAGAAGCTTGTGTACTCCATTATTACCCTCAAAACTCCAAGAGAATGAAAAGTCCTCATACATACTAGGTGAATACTGTGTAAGGATATCATAAAAAGCCATGGAACTGGAAGATATGGATAGTTTGTAATCTGTATCCAGTAGAAGGAATGCCTAGATTGATGAGATCACAGATCCATTGACATATTAGAATAATATCTTTATTTGCACTATTATCACTACAAAATGAGGCATCTGTTAATGTTAGTGAGAGTGAAAGTTTAGAGTGAAAGAAAACAGATCTACATTTAAATAAATGTCCAGGAAAAAGGGAAATGTAGTACTTTATTTCCTACTGTCAAATCTCTGCTTCCTTCATTACCCTTCTATTACCCTATCCTCATTATCTTCCCACAAGGCAAGGAAGATGAGTTTCTGTTGACAGTTCATGAATTTCAATTTATGTACCCAGGGGCAGGACTTTTCAATAGAAGGTCCCAATATTTGAATTTATTGCCTCTCCAGTTCTGACAGAGCCCAAGTTTTAAACTTCAGGGCAATATGTAAATCTACCTTTGTTCCCTTAAATATCTGGTGTATATGTGTAGCAAAACAGATGTCTATTAAGTAAGTCTTGAACTTTACAGTTGTAGAAACTGAGAGATTTTCCTAGGGACATGTGAAGGCAAGTGAAAGATCTAGCAGTGAAACAAGTTTCATTTCATCATGACTTTTCCCTAGATACTTGTCCACTGATACACTTAGAATTAAATAGATGACACAATTACATTTCAACCTAGTCTTCTGCTTGTAAGGAATTCAAAGAGAGCAAGAATAAATTGAAAATTAACAACATATTCACTAACCGCCTTCATATATTACCCAAGTTCAATGAGCTCTAGTGATCAATTTACGGGGAAATAAGTGACTCTATCATTTTAATACTTTGCCAAAGGCAGAGGGATAGATGATTGTTAAAATTTCACTATCGGGGCGGCCAGGTAGCAAAGCCAGTACGAGCATGGGTCCCGGTGTCGGGATGACCTGGGGATCAAATCCAGGCTCAGACACTTAGCACCCACCCAGTAACACCTGGCCTTGTAACCTCGAGCAAGTTACTTAACCCCAATTGCTTAGGGGTGGCCAGGTGGCTCAGCGAGTAAGAGCACTGGCCCAGTGTCGGGATAACCTGGGGATCGAATCCGGGCTCAGATACTTCACACCACACCCAGAAATAACTGGCCTTGTAACCTTGAGCAAGTTATTTAACCCCAATTGCTTAAAATAAAATAAAAAATCACTATGAGCATTTATACATTGGAAATTGGCAAACCACAAATCATAGTTTGATTTATTTTTTTAATAGTTTAGACCTAACAAAGTGATAGATAAAATGTTAATAATGCAGATTATACTTAAAATTATGTCTTGCATATATATATATATATATATTTTTTTTTCAAAGGGCCTGTTTTTAAACATTTAACAGCACACTCTTAGTCAAAGGGCCTTTGATTGAACTTTTTGATTAGCTTTATATGCCCTGGAATTTGTCAGTTTTAGTTTATGCCCTGAATAATGGATCAAATTGGTGATCTGGTTAATACCATTGTCAAGATAGAATTATGGATTGTACCCCTAATTTAGTTGGTAGGGGAAGCTAGGTAGAGCAGTGGAGAGAATGCACCAGATGCTGAAGTGAAGAAGACTCATCTTTGTGAGTTTAAATCTGACCTCAGACACCTGGGCACCTCACTTAATCCTGTTGGCTTTAATTTACTTATCTGTAAAATGAGCCAGAGAAGGAAATGGCATAATGTTCTAGTATCTCTGTCAAGAAAACTACAAATGGGGTTGTGAAGAGTTGGACACAACTAAAAAGCCAGCTAATGGATAAAAATCTTCCTGTTAGGAAATTCTCTCTTCTGATGCAATTAGCATATTTATATATTAATTTATAATTTTAGAGAATGGCTATAGACACTAAAAATCCAGGGGACATGTCCAAAGTCACATAGCTAAGTAATATCAGAAGAGATATTTGAACTCAGATCTTTGGATCCAGATCTCTATTCAACACACCAGTTGCCTTATTTTTGTTAAAATAACTTTAAAAAATGTGCTCATGGCCTAATGTACTGTATCTAGATGGATAAGGAAGAATAAGCCAAACATAAGAACTGATATTGTTATAGGAGTTAGTGCTTTCAAACTTTTGGATGACAAAAATATTCAGACCAGAAAAAAATCAAGCTGATCATATTGCTACCTAAATGACTGAATTGGATAAACTATTCAGTAATTTGATCCTGTGTTCACTTATATTGATTCATGTTCAGTTTTGAAAACAAGAAGTTGGCCATGTAGTATATAATACTTTAACTTTGTATAGCATTTCAAAATTTCCAAAATTGTTTTTATCTGAAATGTGTCACTGGATTCTCACAATTTCCTTATGATGGCATCCATAACAAAACAGGTATTATTATCTTCATTTGATGGATGAGGAAACTGAAGCCTGTAGAATTTAAATGACTTGCTTGATCTGAAGAATAAAGGATAAGAACTGGGTCTCTGCTCAGGCATGGAAACTCTGTCAATGCAACTGTGTAACTTTTCCCTACACCTTCCAGAGAGGCACTATGTTGCCCAGAAGACTCAGATGATAGGTGGTTTGTTTTTGCTGGGTCAGGATGTGTCACAGGTAGGACATAAATCCAGATCTGCCTTGCTTTGATGCCAACTCTCTGACCACTAAGCAACACTGCTTGATCTCCAGTGGCTAATAAATGTCTGTCTATGGGAAGTCTTCTGATTCATCTGTAGTAGGCAATTAAAAAATTCTTGATGACTTGATTTCTGACTCTTATTCCAGTATGCATGTCACCACTCCATGTTGGGTTTTATCTATCCTAATGGTGACTATGATGAATAGTATGAACATAAATAGGTCATTTAATTTTTCTAGGCATCATTTTCCTCTGTTATACATTTCTGTTAATTTCAATAAGAACTTAACATCCACATTCTCATTGGCTTCTTACAACAATCCAAGGGGCAAGTAATTAATAACTTTATCCCTATTTAATAGATGACAAAACTTAAAGACAAGATTTTGGCCCACAGAAGGTAACACCAATTTTTTTGTGCAAGAACTTATGACAGCAAAAAACCCAGAAACAAAATATACACCAAACAATTGGGGATTGGTTTATTAATGTAATGGAATGTTACTGTTGCATAAGGAATGATAAATATGCAAAAGTAAGAGGAACATTGAAAGGCTAGTGTGAATTGATGCATAAGGAAGAAATTAGTCCCAAAATAAAGCAATGATGAAAACAATGTATATAAAATTAACAGTATGCAGCAAATAAATTAAGCTCAAATAAAATGAATGGGGTTTGTTTCATAAAGTCTAGAACACATATTTTTCCTTTCTGGCAACAATCAGTAAACCATAGAACTGTAAAATGCCATGCGCTATCCACAATATTTTTTCTTTTGTTCATTTGGGTATTTGTTCACACTTGCCTGTTTGGTTAAAATAAATTGTAAATTAAGCAAAACAAAAAAAAGATAAAAAATTAGGATTGAATCCAGACAACTAAGTCCAAGCCTTGGGTTCTCTCCACTATGCCATACTGATCTTTATGCTGTCCATGATTACAGCATTACACATATTAAACCAGGTTACCTTTAGAGATCATGTCATCAAGCATAGATGGCAAACATAGCTAGTTGGGAGGTGCAGTGAATATAGTGCTGGGCCTGGAATAAAGAAAACCTCAGTTCAAAATCAGCCGCAGATACTTATTAGCTTTGTGATACTGGGGAAAATCACTTAACCTCTAACTTAATTTTCTCAACTGTAAAACGGGGATAAAGATAGAATCTACCTCATACAGAACTGTTCCAAGGATCAAATGAGTTAATATTTATAAATGGCTAAGCATAGTGTGTCCACAAAATAGGTGCTTAAAAAAAATTCTTGTCCTGTCCTTTCCCCATCCGGTGGGGATAAAACAAAACAAAGTAACACAACAGTCTTGTATTATAGATGAGACAATTGAAGATTATTGAAAAAAAAAACTATGATGAAAGAGGGATTGATTTATAAATTTATACTATCCAGTATAAATCAAAATTGAAATATAACATAAACATAGTGGTTCATTATACACCTAGATGTTGTAAAATGAGACATCACTTCAAGAATTAGAATTCTAAAACTGAAAAATATAGGACCCTGTCTTATGTAATGGAAACACTGAATCAAGGAAACATAGATTTTTGGAGAACATCTTCAATATATTGACTCAGAAGAGCTCACTGAGGCCAGATGATATCAATTCTAACCAAATTCAGACATAAGAATGGAAAGGTAAAACATAGCCATTCCAATTTAATAAGCACTCAGATTCCAAATAGGCAAAATAAACTAAAGAAAATACTGAAGGATCAGAAAGTTAAAAATTTTTTATTTTTTTCTATTCCTATCAATTCAATCAATCTGATATTGTGTCCCTGGAAATGAAAAGTTACTTTTAAGATTTAGACTTTTTTGTCTCATATCCCAATAAAAACATTACCTCCCTGTCACTTCTGAACATATAGTTTGAAAGAAAAATATATGATTGCCTTTTTTCCCCATTTCTTTAGAAAGCAAATTTAAAGACAAATGCATTTTTCCCTGGTTTTTCATGGCAGTCATTTCAGCTATCAAAAGGTGCTTCAAGATTATTGTTATTTTCTTTCGTTTTTCTTTTTTTTCTTTTTGGAGGGAAATTGGGGTTAACTGACTTGCCCAAAGTCACATGGTTAGTAAGTGTGTTAAGTGTCGGAGGCCAGATTTGTACTCAGGTCCTCCTGACTTCAGGGCCGGTGCTCTATTCACTGTGCCACCGCACCACCCCAAATTATTGTTATTTTCAAAAAGATATTATCATTGTTGCTTAAAAAGTGAAAGACTACACATTTGTATACTGATTTACTGTAAATATCTTCCCTTTGATAATCATGTCACTCCAAAGGCACACATTAACAATAAAGTCTATTTTATCTATTTGCACTAGGCTTCAAAATAAAATCAAAGTTGATTAGCAGAAAGAAAACTGAATTGGAAAAAAGTGTCAAGAGAGCCCTGACTGTGTCACCAAGTAATGTCTGTCATAAATATTTCCTTTGGTCATCTATCATTGTTCTTCATGACTTAAATATTCATACTGATGATCAACCAAACACCTTGACTTCATAGCTCCTACAGATCCCTCAAAACAGGGCCATGATCTCCATTCCACTTTTGAACACTATATACTTAGAGATATGTGAACAAGGTGGATCAGAAAGATTAGGAATGATACCTTCCAGGTCATGTGACCACCAAGTTTGAGGAAGAGGTATTTTTCCAATCCTCATAACCTCTCAAATATGAATCCCACTTCTGGGACCACGATATCTAGGAACCCTGAAAAAAGCCATTTAGCATTTCTATGTCTCAGTTTCCCCATCTGTAAAATCAGGATATTGGACTTTTAACCCTATAAGTTCACTTCTGGCTCTAAATCCATGATTCTATGATAATATATTTCCTTCACAATCACATAGTTGAGGGAAAAATTTTGCGATAACAGTTTGAAAAATTTGCATTGTATATATATGAAGAATCAAGGAGAAAGTGTAAAAAGAGTTCTTCAGAGAGATATATGGCTGAAAAAGAAGGTGTAATGGTTATATAGTGAGAATAAGGACTGAACAGTGGGCAGGCATCTTGATCTATTGGTATCTACAAAACATCAAGAAATTTTGAAATATATCCTAGGTATAGTGTGTTGTCTCCAGTGGTGTGCTGGAACCAGCTCATTATGGTTCTTGAGCATACACAGTTAAATTTTCAATGTGACCATTTATACTTTGGAAATCAATAGGTGCTACAAATCAGGATTTGATTTATTGTTTTGCAGATGCTCTAAACTTAAGAAAGTGATGGAGAAAAATGTTAATAATTCAGATTAAACTTAAAAATGGGCTATATATACTATTTTAGGTGAGCCTAATGCTAAACATTTACTCATAACACCCCTGAATTTTTTTCCTATGTAGAGTTTATGAGACAACATGGAGAAGTGTGACATAGGATAAGAAATTAAGACTTAATTTGCATTGCTCAGGAGAAAACTTGTGTCAGTAAGATCAAAGATTCACTGAGCTTTGGAATCATAGGTGTAGCCTAAGTTTTGATAGTACAGTATAATTTGGACGTCATTTTCCTAAGTATCAGCTTGGGTTACGTGATCTCTCTAGGCTGTTTTCTCATCAATAAATTGAAAAGATTGAATGATGATCTGTTAAATAAGAGGGTTATTGTACTACATGATCTCTGAGGTCCTTTCTTGTTTTTTTTTTTTGGAGGGCAATTGGGATTAAGTAACTTGCCCAAGGTCACATGTCTAGTGTGTGTGTGTGTGTGTGTGTGTGTGTGTGTGTGTGTGTGTGTGTGTGTTAAATGTCTGAGGCCGGATCCGAACTCAGATTCTCCTGACTCCAGGGCTGGCACTCTACTCACTGCTCAACCTAGCCACCCCCAGTCCTTTCCTGTTTTAAATCTTATGAGCTCTTATGACATTAAGTATTCAATAACCAATGGGTCTCAATTCAATCATTGTAGCTTTTATAAACCTCTAAATATGAAGTAAATTTTACTAAAATCCACTAAAGCCATAGCTGATAAGTCTTTTTGAAAAATTTGATGGTTGTTATTGTGTACTGTTATTTCACTTAGCACACATATTTACTTGACACTTTATTTATGGTGATAATGGCAGGAGCAATAGGTATGGCATCAAAAGAGCTGGGGGTGGGGGGAAGCAGTACCACTATTTTTTCCCTAAATAACTTTGAGGAAGTCACTTCAATTCTCTGGGTTTTTATTTCCTCAAGTGAAAAAAAAATGAGGAGTTTGGACTAGGTGGTCATTTAGGAACTTTCCAGCTTCTATTCATTCATGATATTTCTCCCTCCTTTCACTTGTATAAAACTGTGGCAAGAGGCTTAATAAATACTTGTTGATTAATTTATTGTTTGGTGATCCTAGAGTAAAGAGTGAAATTTGCCAAATCAGGCAGCTTCTTTGAAAGTCATGATGGGAAACAAACATAAAGACAAATGAGAAATGCAAAATATTAAGTAATTAGTATGTGTAGGCTTTAAACTTTACAGAACACTTTGAAAATATTATCTTATTTGTTCCTCACAAGAAAGCTGAGAGGTAGGTGCTATCAAGATACCATTTTATAAATAAAGAAATTGAGGAACACAGATCTTAAGTGACTTAATGTTTTGAAACAAAAGACATGACTTTCATAGGGAATCAGTAAAAGAGGATGCATATTTTAGTCCCACAGCTGCACCTAAATCATAACAGAAAGTGTCAGAAAATTCTAGGGAAGTATTTTGATTGGCACTTGCCCATCAGAAGAAGCAGAAAAAGCCAGTGGGTCGGGATACTCATTCATAGTGTTTTGCTATATCCAGTCTAAGTTTTTTGCAGGTCTACAATTATTACCATCTTGACCTGAATATAATGACCTAGAATTTGAGTAGACCTTAATTTTCTAATCAAATTTAATTTTTAAATGATAAAAATGTACTCTATCACATGAAACACTATGTTCCTTGACCCCTGTCATCTTAAGGGAATGAAATGCCTGCTGCCTCTTTCCCTACCTTTTTTTTGTCTCTCTTAGGCTACAGCTCAAGATACTGACAAAGTAATTAAAATATAATTGTTCCTTAGCAAATCCATCTCATACTTTTTGTTTCTTCCTTCCTTTCTTTTTTTTTTACAACTTGTCTTCTGTTATAGAGCTTTTCACAATATGTTCTCTAAAAAAATAGGTAAGAGAAAATATTTTAAAATAAAGTAAAATAAAATAAATAATGCCTTGAAGTGACTTCATCTCATCCTTCCTTCTTTCCTTAATGCCTGTCCTCTCTACCTATCCACCCACCCACTTCCTAGAATCAATTTTGCAAAATATATGAGACAGTGAAAAAAGTAGCAAATGTCAATTGTGAGGGACTCAATCCCCACCTACTCATAGAGGTTTCTGAGTTGCTGAGTTGATGAATGTTGTTATATTTTTAAATTGTCATTGTCTTCAAAATAATAGTGGCAGCAAAATATTAAGGTTTATTAAGGTCAATGAGATAATGTTAGAAGTTGTTCAGGTTACCTTTTTTTTTCTTGCTGCATTTTGATGCTTCAGTGGATATATGATGAATGGATATGAACTTTTTAGTATCTTAAAAAGCAGCTCAACAACACTTTCTCAACCTGTGTGATTCTTGTCCATTTCCTCTTATAATCTAATTCATAAGCTGGTGATCTTTGGATCTAATTTCATGTGTGTTATAGACATGCCTCTTGTGAAGCTATACCTACCCCATTAATATTTGTATACATTGAAATACTTATTTGGGATTTTGAATGCTCTTCCAGTGTAGGTAATGTGACTTTTTTCTTTGTTTCTTTCTCTTTTTTCTTCTTTTTTATAATACACTATCCAAAATCATATAAATAAATGAAATAAAATTAATAACCTACTTAGCTTAGCAGAGAACTTTGTGAAATGCTGGTGATACAAAGAAAGTTCAAATTCTAATAATGGATGACAACTTATTTTGAAGAGTGACAGTGTCTAGTCAGAATGGAAAGGACTGGTGGTCCTTAGGGTGTAGCAAAGCAGAGAGTAATCATTCTTAATGTCATTTACATTGATAAAACCATAGCCATTGAACCATTTTATGGTTTCAAAGCATTTGGTAATGAGACCTTTATTTTTTCCCCCATTTTTAGGGATTGTGGTTGCTAAGAAGCTGATAGTTGTATATCTAGAAGAGACAGTTGCCAGATTTAATCTCCCTAAGGGTTGTTCCACTCGATGATGAATTTGGAGAAATGAGGTTTGCCTGTAACCAGGTTTGATAGAAGAATCCTTAACTTCTTCATCTAGTTCCCAAATTATGGCTTCTGTCATTCCTGTTATCCACCATCCTCTGTCATTACATGGTCTCTAGTAAAACTCTCAAACTTTTTCTCTAGTCTACTCCACAAAACTTTCTACTGTTATATTTTCCATTTTTTCTCTCTTTGAAATCTCAACTTCTACTCTTGGCATTTCAATGGATCCTAGGGAGGTGGAAAAGTTTATCATCCTCAAATCCCAATTCCATATTTTTAATATGAATATTCAAATTTCTTTCTGATGTTCCCCTTTGGTCATTACTTTTTGAAGTCTGTTAGAACCATATGTATCTCTCCTTTTTAATTTTTTATACTGTACATTGTACCAGAGGATATATTTACAATGTCTTAGATTGTTTCATCACATAACTTGTATCTGTTTTCCATGTCATTAGCTTTATTATGAGTAACTTCAATATTTTGCTGATGATACTTTAAGGAAGGGGTTCTTTTTGTGTGTGTCACTCCTTTGGCAGTCTGGTGAAGACTATGTGCCTCTTTTCAGAATAAGGTTCTTAAATATATAAAATAAAATACATAGGAATACAAATGAAATGAATTATATTGAATTATAATTTATCTATCTATCTATCTATCTATGCATCTATCCTAATTCATTCATTCATTCATTCATCTATTCATCTATTATCAATCAACAAATCTATATCCTGATTAAGAAATCCCCCATTTAGACATGTAAGATACATGGGTCTTGGCATTACTTGACTCTATATTTTTCTTAAGTACACTTGGCCTGCACAAGAGCATGGTTACCTCTTTAGCCTCATTATCACAAGGTGGTGCTCCATTTTTTTGATCTAGTCAACTTCTAGTTAAATTCATTCAACTCCTTCAATTTCCATTAGGAAATTGAGTGCTGTGAAGAACCTTCATTCTTTCTTTCTTCTCCTTTTCTAAACTCTGCAGGTAGCACAATGTTGAAATTTGTTTCCTTGCATTTCCCCATCTAAGCCCATGACTTTTGATCTCATCCAACAAAATCATTCCAGCTTGTTACATTGAAAGTTTCATTCTTGTCTATGAAACGTGTACTTTCCCCAATCATCTTCCCCAAGTCATCTTTTTCACTTTGGTAAACTACAAGCTGGCTGATGAACTTAACCAGATGAAGTCCCTTCACTCCAAAGCATGAATAGAGAAAGGTAAACAAAACAAAAACAAAAACCTGATAGACTTGCGAATTCCTGCATTTAATCTCTGACAGAAAATTACTTCTATTTACCCTCATGTACATCCTTATCCAGGTTGATCATATTGAAATATTGAAAGATGCTGAGAACCTGCTAATCCTTAAATGGAACATTTGAACGAAGCTCCAGTTACGCTAACCTTCTTGAAACTCAGTTAGCCTTAACTGCTGTCATCACCAAGATCTAGCAAGTAATTGCAGTTTCCTTGGAACAATAATTTATGATGTTTTGTTTTTCATATATTAGATGAGTATGAATGAAAGCTGTGTGGTCTGCAGAGTTGATCAGCATGTGTGCCTCTGTGTGTGTGCTTGCGTGGTGTGTGTGTGTGTGTGTGTGTAGCACAGTAGTTTGTTTTTTGTAGATTTAGGAGTATGGGATTATATTTCTTTTTCATGAGATCTAGAATTGGACAAACAACTTTTTTTATCATTCTTTTCACTCATCTCCTTTTACAGTTGAGGGAATTGAGGAAGACGGGGGTTAATTTATAAAACAACTCTTATACTGATACTGGCTGAGGCCAGATTTGAATTCTCCATTGACTATGCTATTCAATTGCCAATTCAATTCAAGCCCCCATGTTGTATTGCTATCTCTTATACTTATCGTATTATCTTGTCTTCTGCTTTAGTAAAAAAAAAACAAATCTATTTAACTAAACAAACATTTCTCTACTTGTCCTTGTCTTCACATCAGCATATTTATTTATACGTCTATTTTCTTTTTCTTCTCACTAGTCTTTGAAGACATTTCTTCCTTTTTTCAAAAGTTGAACTTCACCTATACGTTTCACCTTCTTATCAGTCAGGTTTATTTTTGTTCTTCTGTATATTCATTTTTCCATCTTCTACCTTTAAATAGGTACAGGTTTCCTCTAAATTTCACAAAAGAAACAAAACTACAATCAGCACCACCAAAAATACTTTCATTTGATCCTATAATTCTATCTGCCTATCAACTTTCTCATTTTTTTCAGAAGTTTCTAGCCTGTATTACTTTCTATCTCTCTCTCTTTTTTTTAAAGCAATCAGGGTTAAGTAACTTGCTCAAGGTTACATGGCCAGTTATTTCTGGGTGTGGTGCCGAGTATCTGAGCCCGGATTTGATCCCCAGGTCATCCCGACACTGGAGCCAGTGCTCTTACTCGCTGAGCCACCTGTCCGCCCCTAAGCAATTGGGGCTAAGTAACTTGCTCAAGATTACATGGCCAGGTGTTTCTGGGTGGGTGCTAAATTTCTGAGCCCGGGATTCGATCCCCAGGTCATCCTGACGCTGGAGCCAGTGCTCTTATTCGCTGTGCTACCTGGCCGCCCCACTTTCTATCTTTTCTAAGTCCTTTTGTGCTTTTATTCTAATTCTTCCCCTCACCACACAATTAACACTTAATCTAATATTTCCCCTTTAAAAAAAAGTCTGTATCAAAATGTAGCAATTTAGTTAATTATGGATATGTCCTGCACAAGGCTGTCTCTTGTTTCATGTTTCATGTTAATATAATTGTGAGACATTGTGGTGCAATGGATGGTTAGGAACAACTGGTTTCAAATCCTCTCTCTAACACACACTAACTGAATGAACTTGAGCAAATCACTTAACATCTTATTACCATGTGAAACTCCAGGAGACTTTAAGTTTCAGAGAAGGTGCTGCTATGCTTTGAGAAAGGGATTTTCCTTAATGTAAGTTTCCTGTATCAGTGAAATCAAAATTTCAATCTTCCCATCCTACCCATGCCTTTCAAATATGTGATTAATTTATTATAATCAAACCTTACCACTGCATCAGTAAACTTATTGTAATTGCATTCATCCATTTTACCACTTAAAATATCATCCCTACAGCACTAAATATACCTTATAGTAATTTCCAAATGAACCAATGGATCTGTGATGACATTCATTTGAAAGTTTTTTTTTTTACAATGATATAGACTACAAACTAGCTGTGCCTGTTCCTACTCTAACCTATGTTCTCCCACAAATTCTCTGCAGAGGGCCCATCCAACACATTTGGAGGAATTCTTTTGACATCAAGAGCTTAGCGGTGTAGTCCTCTAGTAGTGGACTCATGCCCTCTGTGAGACCAACCCATCTTTTTTTTTTCATTGCCATTCAATTTTTTTATGATACATTTATTTATTTATATTTTTCAAGGTGGATACATGGTTAAATCTTATACTAACCTCATGCCTACTATGGAACTTTCTATTTGCCTCTGTGAGATATTGTTGCATTAGAATTTTACTTAATATTATATTTTCAGGGAACCAGTTAATGACATTTGGCTGCCTCTTTTAGAAAAATAACATATTGTACTGATGCATACAATGCTGCAGCATTTCATCATGATTTTATAGCCATTTGTCTAGATAGTTTCCTTTCATATTCTGCTTCTTATCTTACTTTTTTTGGTTCACATTTCCCTCTATTAGACTCTAAATTCCTTGAGAACAGGATCTTCTTTTTTAAATGTTTTTTGCTAGGACAGTAAGAATTCTCTCTCTCTCTCTTTCTCCCCCCCCTCTCTCTCTCTCTTTCTCTCTCTCTCTCTCTTTCTCTCTCTCTCTCTCTCTCCCTTTCTCTCTCTGCTGCAACTGGTGTTGTTGAATGATTTATCTCTTTACTATCAATCAATCAATCAACCAAATCTATTAAGTGCCTATTCTGTCCTAGGCACAGTGCACACTGGTGATACAAAAAGACAGTACCGGCACTCAAGGACCTTACTGGCTAATAGAGGATAAAACATGGGGGAAATATATTTAAAACAAGCTGTATATATAACAAATAGTACATGATTAAGAAAACAAAGCCATTAAAATTAAGAGGTTTTGGGGAAGGCTTTCAGTAAAAAAATGATATTTTAGTTGTGACTTAAAGGAAGCCAGGGAAGCCAGCAGGCAGAGTTGAGTAAGGTGAGATGCCAACCTAATGGAAAAGCCAGAGAAACTGCTGGGAGCTGAGAGATGGAGTATCTCATTCCTGGAATAGCCAAGAGACCAGTATCATTGTACAGATGAATATGTGGTAGGGAATAAGGGTGTAAACTACTGGAAAGGTAGGATGGGACTAGATTATTGAAGGTGTTTGAATGAAAAACAAAGAATTTTGTATTTGATCCCAGAGCCTATAAGGAACCATTGGAGTTTATTAAGTTGGAGGATGACATTATCCGAGTTGCATTTTGGGAAAATCACCTTAGTGGGTGAATGGAGGATGAATTGGAGTGGGAAGAATAGAGGCAGGCAGACCCACCAGTAGGCTTTTGCAATGTTATGCTACAATACAACTACATAATAAGCTTCTTGTAGGCAGGTTTGGGCCAGCCTTATTCTTAATTCTGTTGTAGCTACAGCACTTAACATTGAGCTTAACATTCTCAATCTACACTTTAGAATTGATTTCCTTGATTAAAAGAGATAATTGCATAATTGATGCCTATTGCATTTAACAAATTAAAGCACTTCCCTTAAAAGAGTTTACTCCATTCTCAAACCTAAATTGAAGACCAAGGAGTTAAGCCAAAGGCATTATTGCTTCATCTGCTTTAGTATCATTAGAGAAGAAAATCCAATATCAGTGCATCTGATAGAGATTTGTTTCCATTTCATTTTGAGGAAATATACATTTTAAAATCACATTCCCAGAGCATAATACAGTGCCATATTAACATTCTGTACAATATATATTTCCCCTTAAGAATCATCTAATTAAAATCCCCCCAGCCCACGCTGCTGGCATAAGTCATCCAAACTAAAGTAGATAAAAAGAAAAATAGAAACAAGGAAAAATACTGACTAACTAAATAAGATCAGGTCAGAATCTTTAAGAGCTCTACTTTTCTGTGTGTATTTTTATGACCATATGTAGGTATATGTATGTGTGTGTGCATGTTTATGAACTTTCTCTCTACTTTCTACCTGTTTAGCTATTTGTAAATGTCCCATGTGCTTCTGGGACATAATGTACAGAAAAGAGAGATAGATTTCATGTCAGAGGATCTGGGTTAAAAGGCTGGTTCTGCCCCCTCCTAGAGTGTGGGACCTTGGAAAAATAACCAGACCCTTTTGTGTTTCAGACTTTTTATCTATGATATGAATAAGCCAGCTTGGAAATGACAATCTATAAAGTTCATTCCAGCTCCAAATGTGTGATCCAATGATCATGTCCAACCACGCTTCCAAAACATAAGGAGGAGAAGAGACCATTTTACGTCTTCCTTAATACCTAGAGCACTAGAGAAGAGAATAGTTCCCAATTATGCCAACTGGCTTGTATGGTCTCTACATAAGAGGGATGGAGGTTGAGATGGAGAAGCAGAGTAAGCTTATCAATCATAGAGAAGGCCTGTATCTTATCACATATCCTTCTTTGGATTCTATGAAGGATTTATGGTTTCCATTCAAAGAAGATTGGTAGCAATTAATCACTAGTCACTGTCCAGGCTACCAAGGACAAGGGGAGAAAGACAGGAGATAAAAAGAACTAGGAATGAGATAATCGGAGTCTTTTCCCTTCAAAATCTGAGATGTTTTCGTTATCCTTCCATATGTGTATATATAACAGCAATATATGATGTTTCTCTTCTTGTACCTAAGTGTAAAAAGATTTTACAAAACAGATCAAAATATATCTATGCACACAACAAACTGATAATTCATGAAATTATGAAATATGGGCAAGTACACCTACTTCTTTGGATGCTGGCTAGAAAAAAACCTCAATTGTCTACAATAAGCAGGGCAGCAGTCACATTTTAATAAGGCACACAGCAGCAAAAATGGTAAAGAGGTAGATGGTGGAGTGGGTACAGGGAATGGGATTGTGAAGGAAGGCAGGTGACATGGGGAAGTGGATAAAGAGGGGGAGATGCAGAAACTATCACTCACATAATCATGAATTAGAATTGGGAACATTGGGGGCAGCTAGGTGGCACAGTGAATAAAGCGCTGGCCCTGGAGTTGGGAGGACCTGAGTTCGGTTCCAGCCTCATACACTTAACACACACACACACACATACACACACACACACATACTAGCTGTGTAACCTTGGGCAAGTTACTTAACCCCAATTGCCCTCCAAAAGGCAAAACATTTGGGAACACTAGACAGCATAGAACCAAGGGAAATGGAAGAATGCTCAGGGGCAGAAGTTTGAAGTCTCATTTTTATAAGGTTTGGGGTAGAAACATGCCAACTCTTATCAGTGCCATGTTGATATTGTTTAATTAACATATTAAAAACATACAAATGTTATTGATGAAACATCAAGATCATTATTCCAAAGTTATAAGCACCTTTTTTAAAGGTTTTGCTGTTCTTCATCTATGGAGGTCTGGATTTTGTCAGAACTTTACATATCATAGGCCAGAAACCTTGACAAAAAACATTTAGATGGTGTCTCCTGATTCAGCACATATTACTTGGATGTGAATTTTAGTAAATATATGATACAGTTTATAAATTATTCTCTTTTGATCTCTTTGATGGTTTCCACATAGCTTCCAGGTTTCTGTTTGCAATTATTTCCTGCTAAAACTTACTATACTGACTAAAAGGGTATGGGTGGTCAAGAGGACCAGAACAAGACACAATTTTAACAAACATATACATACATATAAACACATATAGACAGATAGAAATACATATGTGTATGTGTACATATATATAAATGTGCATATTTGTGTATGCATGTATAACATACATAATAATATTGTGTGTATATATTAGTTTTGTTGTAGTTGTTCAGTCATTTTAGTAATGTCTGACTCTCAAGCACCCTATTTTGTGGTTTTCCTGGCAAAGATACTGCAGTGATTTGCCATTTACTTCTCCAGCTCATTTTCCAGATGAGGAGCTATAGCAAACAGGGTTAAGTGACTACTTCAGAGTCTTATAGCTCATGTCTGTGAGTGGATTTCAATACATAAAGATGAGTCCTCCTGACTCCCGACTCAATATTTTATCCATTGCATGACATACTGCCTTCTATAAATGTATATGCATGTATGTATGCATATACACATTTGTACAAATATATGTAAACAGTTATGTGTGTGCATGTTCACACATAAATACATGTATATATTATGAACATGTACATATACAGGTTTTATTATAAATATATAAAGCTATATATATGTTTATTTGATATTTGTAGAGAGATATAGATAGATGATAGATAGATAGATAGATAGATAGATAGATAGATAGATAGATAGATAGATAGATAGATTATGTATGTAGGCTTGTTGCCTTTCATAGAAGAAGACGACAATGACATCACAGTTGATATGAATATCTGGAATGGAGATCTCTAAATGTGTGCATCTCAGCTTTTGAGCTACTGCAATTCTTCTTTGCTCTCTATTGTGTGGATATGGTATTATGTATGTGAACACTTCAAGAGTCATAAATATTTTTTAGCTGACTGTTTCTCTTGACAATGAAGCTGAGACATTTGCTTTCCAACTCAGTGCAATTTTTTGTTGCTGCCCATGTAAGAAGAAGGTGCTTGTAGTCCTTGATTTGTGTTCATTTTGACCTTGGCTATATATTTCCTACACTGAGGTATTGGTTTTCACATCTGCCTTGGAAGCTTACTTCACCCTCAAATTCAAACATCAGAAGTATTTGCTTTCCCTGTAGCCTTTTTCTCTAATTACTCCAGTTTAAGGAGAAAATGAAGGTCAATCATATCCTTATTCCTATGCAGGTTGCACTCATGACTCTGGACTCTTTCTCTATCATACCTCACAAAGTTTCATCTTTCCCTTCTCCTCAAACCCGACACTGCCATTTTTCAACTTTCTTTTTCCATCTGGTCTTTCTCCCATTAGAAAGTAAACTACTTGAGGGAAGGGATTATATTTATTTTTTTTACACACTTGTATTCCCAGAACTAAACACAGTAGCAATAACAGAGTAAGCACTTAACAAACACTTCTTGACTTGACTTGAAGTTTCTTGTTTCAGAAAATTAATTTCTAATATCTCCAAGGTATGAGATGTTTTATGGGGGTTCATAGGGTACAAGTTTCCTATAAATTAACTGAGTTTTTTCTACTTTTAAAATATATAAATAAGTGACAAATATTAACATTCACATAATACAAACAATTGTCAAGGGTCACAGACTCAGTGTGTGTTTCTAGTTGAGTAAAGAAAATGATTGCAGATTTTCTTGCTTTGTCTCTCATAAAGTCTCTTTGACCAGTTCAGCTCAGAGAAAGAATTTAAACTCTCTCTGTTTTAGTTTACTCATTTGCAAATTTGTAAAATAAAGGGAATGTTCTTAAATTTCCATTTTAGATGGAATTCATATAATTCTGTAATGCTGTGAACTTTGTTGAGAGACACAGACAGAGAGAGAGAGACAGACAGAGAGAGAGACAGAGAGAGAGAGACAGACAGAGAGAGAGACAGAGAGAGACAGAGAGAGAGAGAGAGAGAGAGAGAGAGAGAGAGAGAGAGAGAGAGATCATATGTTTTAATATCAGGGAAATACAGTAAATCTTGTGGGAGAGAGGACAGAACATTTAGTTTCATTTTTAACTAAAATTCATAATAATTAGTAAATTGTCCTTTATGTTGAGTTGATATCTTCCTTCCTGCAATGTCTACCCATTTGTCTCCATGGTCCCTTCTGGGATGAAGCATAATAAATTTAAAACCTCTTCCATATGTCAGACCTTAAAATATTTAGTGACTGAAATCATGAATCATGTCGCTCCCACTACCTCCATCTCACCTTCTAAGTCTCTAATGTTGGCTCTCCTCCAGGCATGATTTTAAGTTCCTACAATCTTTTAACTTTTTTTTTTTCTGGATTTTTATGTGTTTGACACTGTCTCTTCTAAACTGGTGCTAAACTGAACACAAAATTCTCCATGTGGCCTTATCTTCACAGAGTAGGATTATCTGCCTTGGTGTGGACACACTGCTTACATGAATCCAGTCTAAAAGAGCAATAGATTTTTTGGCAACCAAATTATACTGTTGATGTATATTGAACGTGCTACATTTCCCATTCTATATTTGTGATATAATCCTAACCAGGATAAAATATTTTATATTGATCACCATTAGATTATATCTCCCTCAACTAAAGTCTTTTTCTGATGCTTCATCAAGACACAGTGGTGACCTTCCTTGGGTACTTGAAGGAAATGACAGGACACTTCAAGTTCTAACAGGTCTTATCAAACCAGAAAGATTCGAGTGTGAAAGTTGAGAGTGTTTTATGTTTCTATTGGCTGAAAACCAGCCAAGATAAGCATAGTGAATCACATCATCAAAAAGTCAACCACCAGAAAATACAATTTTTTAAAGCAGTAGCAGCAATACATGAAGACTACTAAAACACAGAGACATTTCATTGGCTGTTGATGGAAGGAATATAACAATCATAGCAATTATGGCTACTTCAAATATTGAATTAAGTTTAACTTGTTACATTTGGCTTATTGTTCCATCCTGTCAAGATACTTTTGAAACTTGTTTCTGTCATTTCATGGATTAGTCATCTCTGACAATAATGTGCCATTTACAAACTTGAGAAATATGACATATGCCTTCATCCAAGTCGCTCGTGAAAAATGTTGAACACAATAAGGCCAATTACATAGACCTGTGATACATCACTAAAGAAGATCAAATAGTTTGACACTAATACATCAATCAGCAGTTTCTGACTCAAAACACTCCATCAGTTAACAAATTCATCAAATCCTAATCTATATACTTCAGTCCACATATCTAACCTATTTTGAGAAATTTTTAAAGTGATTTGGATGATGGACATTGATATGCAGAATTTAAATTTGAATATTTCACAACAAAAGAAATTAAAATGCATTTCTCTAATGAAAAAATGTAGTTGTAACATTCTTCCTGTGGTAGTATATTATTTTCTTATGCTTGTTTCTGACTAATTCAGGAGAAATTTAATATTTTCCACAGAAATCAAGTTTGATAGCATTAGGGCTACTCTTTCATTGCACTAGAGACTCAGGGCTACTATTTTGGCTGTGTATTGAATTATATCTTCATTTGTGAAATGAAGTGTTATACAACCTCCTACCCATTTTCTGGGTAGAGTCAGTGTTCTCAGATTTCAGGATTAGTTATTGTAGTTTTTTTCTGCCAGCCTCTGATGTACAAAATTGTCACAATCAATCAATCTCACATCTCACTCCTTTTCACTTTGCTTCTTTGTCTCACAACAATTCCATTGCACTTTCTCACCTAAGCTTGAGCCTTTCTTCTACCCAACTCTGCAAAAGTCACAATAAAAGTTGCAAATAGTCAACTGGATCTCAGGTTTATTTGTCATCTGTAAAACACAGAATTCATTTGTCTTGAGTCTGGGTCTTGATTGTTTTCTCTTCCAAAGTGTTACTTAATTCTTGTACTGACTTTCATTTCCTGAGCTATGGGACTGTGCCCATCATTCAACTGTTCAAGTGACCAGGATTGATTTATCTTTCTCATCATTCAAGGGGCATGAAAATTTAGGAATACAGAAGATGCATGACCAACTGGAATGAAATGGTATGTTTTGAAATTTTGTCCATGCTGTCCCATGAAAGTGTGGGGTAGTCAAATTAGATCTACCCCCCTAGCAAAAACAACTCAAGCAAATGTTTTGGCAGCCTATGAAGTAGTAAAGATAGGCGTGGGCATATGGATGTGAGTGTCTTAAAAGAGAGTCGATTTGGTCCTAATACTTTCGGTCATTCTGAGAGTCATTCCAATCATAAACCCAT
Organism: Petaurus breviceps papuanus; assembly: GCF_028583685.1. Lineage (NCBI taxonomy): Eukaryota > Metazoa > Chordata > Mammalia > Diprotodontia > Petauridae > Petaurus > Petaurus breviceps. The sequence continues at coordinate 3,990,524 of NW_027187308.1, read as the reverse complement.
GCTGGTCTTCGGTAGGTAGTCAGAGGCTTTGTTATACAACCCCCAATGGTTGGTGGGAAAGTTGCATAATTGCTTTGTAACCATTCTAGAAACAGTTGCCTAAAATCCTTGAAAACATGAAGTCTATTCCAAATACCCTCACTTTAATACATAACCTTCTGAAAAGCTCTGGATCATGAATTAATTAATGCTCAATTGTTTTTGTATCTCTGAGTGGTACAAATTTAATTTTGTTATATCTAAAATGTCTTCTACAATTTCCTATACAGGTTCCCTGTTTGTGGGATAGAGATCACTACAAGATTTTTAAAATCATGTCTTACTCAGAAAGCAGAAAGTATCCTTTATTCTTCCTCATGAGAAAGGGCACAACCCTTGATACTCAAGGAACATCATCCATGGAGTGCAAATTGGGGAAGCTCACAGGCTTCTGTTAGCCTAAACCTAACCTGATCCACTACCCTGTCTGGTGGTCTCACCATATCAAACTAATTAGTGCAAAACAATCTCAATCCTTTATTACCATAATCATTCGTGAATTAGTATCCTATCAGAAGTCACTGTTTTCCAATCCCTCACTGTGCACCAAATTTGGAGCCAGTCAATGAGAATTACAGTTGGCAATCCTTTAAGAAGGCTAGTGTTTCCTAGAAATTTTGTTACCTCCTTCTGGAGCCTGTGGAAATTTAGCCCTTTGCAATCTCTCACAACCCCGACTTTACATGTCTTTTAATTTTATAGAAAAGAAAATCATAGACTATTGGAAGCTGTACTTCAGAGATAATAGAGTTTAGAGATGAAAGGGACCTTTGGGATAATTTATTCCAAACTCTTCATATAGAAGCAGAAGAAAATGAGGCTCAAAGTAACTCAGTGAATTATCCAAGATCACACAAAACTCATCTCTATCTAAAGCAGGATTAGAATTTAAGTCTTCTCACTTCCCACTGCAGTCCTTTCTAAATGTCGACAAAGAGACTATGAGCTCAGAGCAGCAAGCCTCAACTAGGGCTATCAATGGCTAAAAGATCTCTTCTTGACTTTCAGTTATTTAGTAATTTACCTCACTTTTCTTTTTTGCTTTCTTCCCTACTCCACTGATTCAAGGGAGTTCATTATTCTGCCCTCTTTCCTTCCCTTTTGCCCTTCCCTTTCCACTCCAAGATTAATCCCAGGTGACAAGTGAGTCAAAAAGAATGCAGAGAAACCCATATTTCACTTGTCCCCATCACCTCAACCCATCAAAATTAGCATCATTCCTTTTGACTCAGTTCAGGAACATACCTTATCTGGCCTTTTCTTTAGTCACTGACCCACCCCTTTATAATAACCTGCTTCATCCTGTTCTTTACCTCAGGGCATGTTCTTTTCTTGTTCCCTAACTCCTGTGAAAAAATCCCTGAAACAGTAAAAATCCATTTTTTTCCCTCTCAAATTTTGATAACTATTATTTCAACTCTACTTCAGTAAACAGCTATGGGTAATTTTCCCTCACACACTCTAGAGGAAAAAGAGAAGCTGGTAGTTCATACTATGGGCCTAAGAAGAATCCTTAAAACCCTTATCTGATTTACATTGTTATTATTAATACAAACTGTTAAAGAGAAAAAGGTGAAAAAATAAACAAAAAATTCTCCACACTTGCTTTAGAGACAGAAGCTTCATTGGGCCAGGAAGAAGAGAAAAAATACTGCTTGAAAGTAAAAGAAATCTGGAATGACAAGAAAAGAAATAAGATTACTCACAGAAAGTTAGCCCAGGATAGGGAAGTACACTTAGGAGTTAATATTATACATACACACAAACGTTTAATACCCCTTCCTGCTCTCTATCACTGCTTTTAAATGACATCAACACCCAGCTAAACCTCTCTGACCCTACTGTTTCAGATTCTGTCTTTCACCACCACAGCTGCCACACTGCTAGAGCCCCTTTACTAGGTCACAGATTCCCTATTTCCTGTTAATAGCTGGGGAAATCTCTGCTCTCATAATAGGAATGGAAGTAATCGAGAACTTGGAATAAGGCTTCCTTCCTACTTGGAACTCTAAATACATTTTTTTTTAAATTTCTATGTCAAGTGTTTTTAATCTTTTTGATTTCTGAGCACCTTTGACAGTTTGATGAAACCTGTGGATCTTTTTAAATATAAATGCCTAACATAAAATACCTTCGATAACAAAGGAAATAAAGTATATTGAGTTATAATTAAAAGGTAAAAAAAAAGTTCACAGACACCAGGGTTTAAGACCTCCATTAGAGAAACCATCATCTAAACAATAGATTCAACACAATGATTAGTTTACTACAGTACTTTGTATCAGATATATTGTGGATCTAATCTGTGACAATCTAATCACCAGGTAGCTCATTATTTCTATGGCAATCAAAAAAATCAGCAACATTAACAACAACAAAACAAAATAATGTGCTCCAGATTTCAAACAAGTGACTTACATATGGCATTTTGGGATTATAAATTATTCCCATGTTGGGAAATGCCTGCATTTATAAAAAGTCTTATGAGGTCAAAGACTTCATTAAATTCTGATAATCTCACTAATAACATTCAGACTACAAGACTAAGAAAACATTTTGAAGTTGCTAAGAGTTGAAGTAAACTTGTAATGAATGCATTCTATGGAAGCAGAGGCTTTTATAATCAGCTTCAGAATACTGACTCGATGTACAGAAAAATTAATCTAAATATTTTTAGTTCTCTGGAGATATGCATATTAATATTTCTTCCTAAATATTAATTTAAGCTGGAATTCTAGACAATTAAATACACTAGAGGTTAATGTAATATAGTATACAATGCTGTTTTGGTTTTGCTCTGAAGAATTTGTTTGTAGATATTAACATGTGGTCTTTTAAAAAAATGATAAAGATAATGAAATTCTGAAATTGAGTGACCTGCTCTATCCTCAAAGGAAAATAATGTGATTTAAGAAAATGAAAATAAAAATATTATCTGAGCAACTTTTGATTACAATGCATCTGAGCAAATTTATTTCCCATGTTCACATTTTGAAAAATGGGGGAAAAATAAAACCTTTCTGGCAGCAGAGGGAGCCCTTATTGTTTTCTGCAGGTATCCAATTGTGCAACATTGCAAAGGTAAAAGAAAACAACATTAAAAAACAAAAACAAAAAAACTAACCAATTAATTATGCTAGGAGGGCAGCAGAACCTGTGTGTTTACTAAGATCTTTTCCCTAATGTAACGTAAAGGGAATAAGGACTATATTTCATAAACACAATTGTGCATTATATTTCTACTAGAAAAACAAAAGGATAACAGGTTTTTGCAATTTGGTTTTGCCTGAGAACAGCAAATAGATCATCTTGAATGATTTTTGTCTGTCATGCTGTCTTTCCAAACAAAATTGGAGAGTTTAATTTTGACACAGAGAAGCCTCATATTCTATGGTTGATTGTGCCTTATGTAAGTGATAATAATCAGTGTTTTATCGGTAAGAAGAAAATTCCAGAATTTACTCTATATTCTCCAGTAGCCAAAGGTACATTACTCATGCATGAATACATGTTGTCAATATGCCCAGAAAGGTACAAGATTTGAAACTCAGGAATATTTGTTCAACTGAAAATTCAGGAAATGATAATAAAGATGAACATTGTGTCCATACTGAACACAATAAGCAGAATGTGGTGCATCAAAAAGAGTATGGTTTGTTCCCAGACACTCTGCCAGTCAATAATGACTGTCATACAACTGGCAGAAATCTTATTATCAATACAGATTGTAAAGATTGGCTATTGACATATGTAAATATATATATATATATTCATATATACACACATATACATATATATTTTTTCTTCCAACACAGGTTTTCTAATGCCAACTATATTTCAGCACTATCATAGGAATTGCAGGGAATATTGTTAACATAAATATTAGTCTCAATGAACAAAGAGTTTATATTCTTACTGGGGAAACAGGACTAAACCACCTAAACATGGGTGGGGAAAACACATGCATACATATATACACACATATGTGTATGATTTTATAACCCTTTGGGCATAGCTTCAGATTGCTGACCAAAATGGTTGAATCAGTAGACAACTTCATCAATATTACATATACGTTTTAATTTTTTCCCACATCCCCTCAGACATTTTGTCATTTTACTTTCTACCATATTAACCAATATGACAGGTGTGAGGTTGTAGCTTAGAGTTGTTTTAATCTGCATTTCAAAGTGGAAATTTTCAATGAGATACTTGGTCATCAAGACATTTATCTAACAAATCATTTGGGTGAAAATACAAGTGTATAAAAATTCATCTTTCTCAATTTATTAAATGAAGTTGGATAGGACTCAGACTGACGTAGTCTGTCTTACATATATCTTGAACATTTACTATAGATAAACAATGCAATGCTCTGAGTCCATAATTTAAAAAAGAGGAGCCAAGATTAGTTTGAAATTGAGAAATTGTTTCAATTTTAGAATGAATTCAAGTTGCTCTTTGTTACATGGATGCATAGTGTACATAAGTACACTATATTGCAATTAATTCTGGTAATGCTAACTGTTGGATTTTGAAAAATCATGGCCTTGGAAGAATTGAGGTGACCCAAGGTAAAATGGAAAGACAGGTGGTGGAAATTAGCAGCTTGCTACATGGTAACAGTAACTTTTTTACAGGCTAGAACAATCTTAGCAAATGATGAGATAGAATATATGATGGGGAAAAAGAATTGGGCAAATCATATATTAATCCTAAAGAATAACAGATAGGTAACTCAGTGAATAGTACATAGTGAGTGCTTAATAAATATTTTGTCTTGCTATCCATCTATTTATCTGTTTCTATTAATGTGTCCATCTCTAGATACCCATGAAATATTAAAACTATCTGTAGTTTATATGTATGTACATACTATAAGTATGTATATATGTATGCATGTATCTCCCTCTAGATAGCCAGGAAATATTAAAACAATCTTAAGGAAATCTTTTGTGTACTGGATTAGTACTTTTTGGAGGATTTTTTATAAAACTTAGGAGTTTTACAGAATGAGAAGACTCAGATAGGTTGCAATGTGTGCTGGAAGAGGAAGTACCCATATTATTGAGGCCCCTGATCTGTGGAGACATAGAAGTATAAGTTCTGAGGTGATCAAGTTTTGGTAGTAATTGTACAGAAGCTTAATCTTAAATTTAGTCTGCTTAAGGATAAAATGTTACCTCCATTCTATTTCTTCCCCACAAATTCTGCAAAACTACATACCCACATTGTCACTTAGCATCCAAAGTTAGGTAAGACTGGTCCTCTCTGCTGCGCTAATACCAGCTGTTCATAACAAATGCTCATGAAATTTCTCTATCTGCTACTGTAATACTTTCTAAAATAGGAGCAGGGGTTTTAAACGAATTGTAGAGAGTTGCAAACAATCTACCAGAGGCTTGGAAGATGGGTAGAGCCCCAGCTTCCCAGCGATAGCCAATTGTGGAACTTACCTCCAAAACAAAAACAAGTACCCTTTCCTTTACCCCATTATCCTCTAACATTACTCCCTCCTGTCATTTTCTGGTTGTGTTTAATCTTTATGACTTTTCCTTCCTTCTCCATTATTTAGTGACCATCTTCTCCCTCAGGGTGGGCAAGTCTAACTAACCATTACATGAGCACCCAAGGTAGTAACTAGGCACCTGCCACTGAAAAATCCACACACCCCCTATTCCCAAACCTTTAGAATAACAACCTTGTGTTCCTCAGATAACTTCATGACTCTGAGTGTTTGTACATGCCCCCCACACTATATATATATATATATATATATATATATAGTGTATTGTATACATACATATATATACACATATAGTAAACACATGGATGTCTATAAGTATATATCTATATCTTCTATATATATATTTATGTGTATATATGTATATATATATAATTTGCTCATTATTTTTTTGATATTGATAAAAGTTTGGACTCCACTGCTATATGATTTTGGAATTTCTTTGAGAACATAAAGTGTGTGTGTGTGTGTGTGTGTGTGTGTATATGTATGTGTGTGTGTTCCTAGACAAAGCAAAATGTTTTATACAAGAGCTTATTATTATATTGTACTTCTTTGGTCATCTGAAAGAATTATAAATTTACATGGTTATAGAAAATATTTGTACATGCAGTCATGAGAAAGTTCATCATAAAATAATGTGTAAGTATAATACATTATTGATACATAATCAATCTGAATGCCAATATAATAATCAACCTTTCTTGGTTTTCTCACTTTTGTGCTTTTACTGGCTGGTGAAATCTTAGGATCCCAATGTATCTAAGATTCCCTGTTCTTTCTTTTTAGGTTTTAGGCAAAATCCCATCACTTTCACAGAGGAAGCTTTTGGTTTAAATTCTATTTGGCTATCCTTTCCCCTTGAATTCTACTTAGCATCTCTCTAGCTAACTAACATTTTATCTGCCTGAATAAATTATTGTCAGTGTCTGATCCCTATTTTCAATTTTTTATTACCTCCTCTCTTGGGTCAGCTAAAATGGGTACCCTGCCTGCAGCTATTCTAATATAAGTCAAAGCAGTGTTCCATTTATGTCTAAATGAAAAAAAAATCAGCTTTGTTTTTTCTCTATTGCTGGTCCCCAACTCAAGATGATGACCACCTGTCAACCAGTTCTTAAATAAGCATTTCTAAAGTTATATTTGAAAGTTTTTCATTCATAAGGGAAATAAAAATTCAACAAAAATGAATAAGCATAATGAGGCCAAAAGGACTTTTAAAAACCATAGACTACTTGCCCCTATTTTGCAGATTTACAAACTATACCAGAGAAATTAACTAACTTATACAAAATCACATAGCTTTGAGCCAAGATTAGAAGCCAGATCCAAAGCTAGTGCCCACATGACTATAGACACCTGATTTATGCCCTGTATGTGACTCAATCAGACCCAATCTTACTATAAGCTAGATACTGCCTACCCACTAAAGTTTTACCTGTGCATGTCCCATTATCTCATGTCCTCATCTCTAAAATTAAAATAATAAAGTTATTTGGGTTACTGATGTCTTTTTTTAATTTTAATGCATTTTACTAATTACTTAATGAGTATATGTATGAAATATATTGCCTCCAACAACAAAAAGGGACTTAAAATATTATTTGACAAGTGTGATCATGTTATTCTGTCAATTAATAAGTTTATGTCTAAATGGAAGGTTTCTGAAGAAAAAACTTCATGTCAGAAAGGGGTGAAAATTTCAAGCACCCCACTGAGGTTGTTTGTGAGCTTGTGGATATCTTGGGCTAGATAGGCTACTCCTAGGAACTCAAATCACACCTTTTAGGCTGCCATGGCCTTCCTCTATTGAAGAATTGAGCCTATTATCTTAAAATTATGTCTGCCTTAATGAAATCTTAATGAATTAAACCCATTGTATTGAATTAACTCTGTCTTAAGAGGGCAAATGATGAAATGATTGTACTCTAGGCATTTTTCACCATCATAATCACCACTATTATCAGTATCTCAATCACATTCACCATTACTGTTATTATCATCACTGTCTTTTACATTGTCCTTAGGAGTATCATGAAGTATTATATAAAGTATTTTACTTAGAATCCAGAAGACCTGCCTTCAAATTCTACCTTAGGAATGCACTAGCAGTGTGTGTATGATCAACTCATCAATCTCTTTGTACCTATTTCCTTATTTGTAAAATGAAAGGATTGGACCAGATGTAAGATACCCCCCAACACTAAATCTGTGGTCATATGATGATTGAAAAATGCTTCAAAAATATTAAGTCACTTATTCCTCAAAACACACCCCTTGTAAGTTAGAAATTAGTACCTCATATAACATTTTTGTTAATCTTACAGATAAGAAACTTGAGTCTCAAACAGTGACTTACTTATATAGTGATATAGCTAGAATGGATCAAAGGAAAGATTTAAGTGCAGGGATCTCTTATTTCTAAGCTGCTGTTTCCTAACCTGGATAAATGAAGAAGCCAAAGAAGCCAAATCCCTTAAATTTCCCAATCAAAGAATGGAATCTATTAAAAGTCAAAAAATCCCTTTTCCCTCCAATAGAAATTTTGAATAACAATCTCCATGTATTTCTTCTAATATAAATCAGAACTAGTACCTAAACCTTCACCTGCATACCAGATCTCAGGTTACCTCTGCCCTCCATTACAAAAAATATCTAATACTATTTGATTCACTTAATAACCCTGTAAAAATCCACTGAGCTCTACTGGTTTGGGTGCCATATTCCACCAGCCTTCTACTTGTTTCCACTCTCTCTGACTGATACACATATTTTATTTTCCCTTAATAAACACTTTCTCTCTCTCTCTCTCTCTCTCTCTCTCTCTCTCTCTCC
>NW_027187308.1:3953620-3982026 GCF_028583685.1 Petaurus breviceps papuanus | reverse complement strand
CCCTCTCCTTTTCCTTCTTCTTTTTTTTTTCCTCTTTTCCTCCTTCCTCCCTCCTCCCCTTCTCCTCCTCTCTTCCCCCCCTCCTCCTCCTCCCCTCCCCCCCCTCCCCCCCCCCCCCCCCCCCCTCCTTTCTTGTAGGACTCTGTCTTCCAAACACAGAGGTTCTCTTGTTTATAAGAAAAAGCTCCTGATGAAAGCTGGAAAGCTGGAACTAATAATCTTAGTAGCTTTCCTTCCCTCTCAAATCATGACTTAGGCAAGTTAGAATTGAAGAGGTTCACTGCGCTTTCCCCCTGGCAATAAAATGCCATGTAAATAAGATTATTGCCCTTTCTTTTTATTATACACAAGAATTCCAAACCTCATTCAAACCACAATTGAGATAAAAGTGAAGTATTATTCCCATTGTTCCAAGCAATTTTGGCTACATTTAAATCAGATTATAATTATTATTTTTTTTATAAATACAGTTGCAAATGTGATTGTGGTATCAACTTTTCTCAAAGGTTATTCCTTTCTACTATCACTACTGACAAAAACTGGGCTATAATTCTCAAATAAGTATCAACAATCTTCACTGTGTATTTTGAGGATCAGGATAAAATGTATTAGCTCTGAAGAAAGAAAAGATTCATGAAGTATAAAGTAGATGGGGGTCTTGTATATATAAGCTAATAGCAAATATTTTATGGTCTGAATGACGGAGTTTAAGAAAAAAAAACTGAACCAAGGAAAATAGAGAAGAAACACCCCTATGCTTTTTCCACAAAGGCAAATAAATATAAATACCACCTGCAGTCTTGTGTTAATAATTTTGTTTATATTTTGCCACCCCCATAATGATGTCTGGGGCATTATACACACAATTAAAATGTGATAATAATAGCAATAATAATAAACAATATTTAAAACATTGTAAAATCTGTATTGAATATAATAAACAGAAGCTAGAAAAAAAATTCTCTTTTTTGCTGTAATCTGACAATCAAAATCAGTATTCTATGGTACTGGTCTCATGCCTATCCTTGGATCCCAGAACTGCAGTTGCAGTTCTCTCGGTCAGGATTAAGAAGCCTGAGCAATCACATCCTCCATATGCTAAAAGCCATATTGAGCTTAAGATGCTCAGACAGACTTGATTTACCATTGTAACTCATTATGGCTCCACAGCATTATTGGCTTCTGTCATTATCATGCTGTTGTATTCAAAAGAGCTTTAGTTAGCAGTGCTGCTGTCCTTATTAAGAAAAAAAGTCTCAACAAACTTGGGATATTAAAGAGACTAGCAGTAAACTGGTGCAATGTTGTTAAGCAAGATCTGTTATTCAAATCAAGACAAGTTAAATCCAACAGTTCCAGAGAAATGCACTGATAGACAGTATGTGCTTCTTAAGTTATAAAGAGGCTTTGCTGCTAGGGCTGCAAGGTAAGAGAATCCCTAAGGAGGAAGAAATAACAGGAAACTAACTGATATTGTCTTGCTCAGCATTCTGCCTCAGAAGTTGGCATGTAGCCTTAGATTGTGTAAGAAAGGGCAGTCTAAAAAGATCCACATAGATTTATGCACATGCCATTACAAAGGCTGAGTTTTTTGACTGGGAAAGAAATCATCTGAGGCCCTTGGTACTTGTGTAATCAAGACCTTATCGTTAGGTTTGTAGTTCTTACAAAGCAAAGACAGAAGATATGAGCAGAAGGAGAAGTTGCTTTTAACTCTTTGCACCTGCCTATTCATAAAACTTTCCTATACTGAGGCCCAATTCATTTTGTTATTTTAAAGGATCAGTGTTTCTCCTGGTGTGGGGACTCTGTACCAGTGCAGATTGCAATCTTTTCATACATTCTTAAAATCACAAAATTCATTTTCTATGCCTTTTTTTGTCTTTTTAAAAAAGATTAACTGATGCCATTTTTTCATATATAAAATGGTTTCTAACTTCTCATCTCTAGCAAGCCCCAAATTCTCTTGTGTTATATATATATATGTAAGATTTTGAAACAATAAGCAAAACTAAAGGACCCAGGACACAGGGGTTGGTAATCAGAAAAAAATCCATAATCCTACTTCTCTAATGTCAGTGTAGCTTAATAAACATTTATTAAATACCTATTATATACCATGCACTATGGTAAACAAAAAATAGTCCCTACTCTCAGGGTTCTCACAGCCTAAATGATATAAGATTGAACATTCCATTGAAACTTTTAGATTTTAATATTACTTTAATTAAATCTTTCCTAATTATATGGAAAAATTTTAATGATCATTTAAAAGAATAGAGTTCTAAATTCCCTCACTTTGTCCAGTCCCTCAACCCTCCATAAGAAGACATGCTTTGATTTTGATCATGTGAGGTCATGTAAAATATTTCCATATTAGCCATGTTGCAAAAGTAAATACAAAATTTAAAAAGGTAAAAATAAAGCAAAAAAAAAAAACCTACTTCAATGTGAAATACAGGAAGAGTGGATCAATGAATTAGGCATGAAATTTAAAAAGCTAGAAAAAGAACAAGTTAAATTTAAAAAGTTAAAAATCTTCAACTAAATTTCAAATTAGAAATACTGAAAATCAAAGGAAAAAGTAATAAAATTGAAAGTAAAAAAGCAATTGAACTAATAAACAAAATTAAGAAATGTTTTTAGGGGGAAAAAGCAATAAAATATATAATTTAATTTGACATAAAAGCAAATTACTAGTATCAAAAAAGGGTGAAGTCACCCCTTATGAAGAAGAAATTAAAGCAATATTTAGGAGCTATTTTGCCCAGCTCTGTGCCAAAAAATTTTAAAACCTAAGTGAAATCTATGACTATTTACAAAAATACAAAATGCCTGTATTAGTAGGAAATAAAATATTTAAATAAACCCACTTTAGAAAAAGAAATTGAACAAACCATCAGTGAACTACCTAAAAAAAAAGCCTCAAGTGTCAGATCGATTTACAAGTGGATGCTATCAAACATTTAAAGAACAATTAATTGCACTACTTTATAAACTGCTTAGAAAAATAAAGAAGGAATTCTACTACATTGCTTTTATGAAAAAATATGGTGCTGAAACCTAACCAAGAAGAGCCAAAATAGAGAAAGTAAATTATAGAACAATAGCCCTAATGAATATTGATACAAAAATATTACAATATTAGCAAAGAGATTACAGTAATTTATCATTAGGATAATACACTATGACCAGGTGGGATTTGTATCAGGAATACAGGGCTAGTTCAATAATAGTAAAACTATCATCATAACTGACCATTTCAATAAGAAAATGAACAGAAATAATATGATTATCACAACAGATGCAGAGAAAGCTTTTGACAAAATACAGCACCTATGCCTATTAAAATATAGGGAGCAAAGGAATACATGAAGTTTTCTTTAAAATGATAAGTAGTATGTATCTAAACTCATCAGCAAGCATTATATATGAAGGAGATAAGCTAGAATCATTCCCAGTAAGATCAGAGGTGAAACAAGGATTTCCATTATCACTGTCATTCAATATTGTAATAGAAATGTTTACTTTATCAATGGGAGAAGAAAAATAATTAAAAGGAACAAGAATAAAGGATAAGGAAACAAAACTATCACTCCTTGCAGATGGTATGCTGGTATACTTGAGAGAATCAACTAATAAATATAATTAAGAACTTTATCAAAGTTGCAAAATATAAAATAAATACACATAAATCCTTGACATTTGCATATATTACTAATAAAGCCCAACAGCAAGAGACAGAAAGAAAAGTTCCATTTAAATTAACTATAGATAATATAAAATATGTGGAAGTTTACCCTCCAAGACAAACCTAGAAACTAAATGAACACATTTACAAAACACTTCACGCAAATAAAGTCAGATCTAAATGATTGGAAATGGAGGGAAGGTCCATCAATTGGTGGATGACTGAACAAATTGTTGAATATGAATGTAATGTAATACTATTGTGCTATAAGAAATGGTGAACATGAAGATTTCAGAAAAAAATTGAAAAGACTTATATGAAATGATGCTGAGTGAAGTGACCAGAACCAGGAGAACACTGTATACAATACAAGCAATATTGTGAGATAATAATTTATGATTGATTTAGCTCTTCTCAGCAATACAATGGTCCAAGACAATTCCAAAAGACGATGAAGGGACATATTATCCATATCTAGAGAAAGAACTATGGAGTCTGAAAGCAGATTAAATCATACAATTTTCATTTTTGGTGTCTTTTCCCTTTTGCTCTCTTTCTTCTTTCACAACATAACATGGAAATATGTTTTAAAAATAGTTTCTTTAAGCTTTTTTCAATCTCTGGGATAAAGATCTATTAGTAGATTAAAAAATTCACTTGTGAACCCATCTGGTCATATAGATGTTTTTTTTTCTTTGGGAGTCATTTGATGTCCTTTTATTTTTTTATAAGGAGGGGTTATTTATATATTCTATTTCCTGTTCTGCTCATCTAGGAAATGTATATATATATATATATATATGTATATATATATATATATATATATTTTAACAATATTCATCCATTTCACTTTGATTGACAGTTTTCCTGTCATATAATTGGGGAAAATCACTCCTAATGCTCTTATGTTATTTTCATTGGTTGTGTATTCACTCTTTTTATTTCTGATATTAATAATTTTATTTTCTTCTTTTTAAAAATCAAAATAACCAATGCTTTATATTTTCATAAAATCAACTCCTAGTCGTATTATTTTTTCTTTCCCTTTTTATTAATCTCAATTTTCAAGATTTCCATTTTTGTGTTTAATTCGATACTGCTAATTTGTTCTTTTTTTAAAGATTTTTTTAGTTCATTGATCTTTTCTTTCTGTCTTTTACTGATGTACACACTTAGCACTATACATTTTCCCTATGTATGACTTTGATTATTTCCCCAAAGTTTTGAAATATTGTATCATTTTTTTTCAATTCTCTTTAACAAATTGATTGTTTCTATAATTTGGTCCTTTAACCATTCATTATTTGGATTGTATTATTTGATTTCTTATGAGATTTTAAGCTATGCTTCTACAGCCCTGGTGTGTTCATCTACCTTTGGAGTCCAACTGCAAAGCAATTCTCACCTGTGACTTGAAGCTATAACATGCAAAATAGCCACACCCCAGCAAACTTTCTTGGCATATAGGCTAAACTGTTTTGAGGGTGATCAACAGATCTCAAATCTGTCAGTGAGTTAGGGCCATGTCTACCTTGAGCATGTGAAGACTTTCCCCAGCTCTAATGGGCAGATGAGAACAATTTGTTCCAACAGGCATGAAAGCTATTGAAGGAGGTATCGGTGATTTCATTGATCTTTGAAAAGGAAAGATGAAGAACAACTGCCCTAATAATGATAAAATTTTTAGAAAATCTATGTATCTTCTGTTCATATAAAAAGGTAAAAAAATTACCTTCTTTATTACTTTATGTCTTTTCTTTCACATTTACATTTTTATGCTTCTCTTGAATATTGTATTTGAAAGTAAAATTTTTATTCACTATTTTCATCAGAAATATTAAAAAAAAATTAACTGTTGAATCACATAACCATCTTTTCCCTTGGTAGTATTATATTCAGGTTTGCTGGATGGGTTATTTTTCATTGTTATCCAAGTTCTTTTCCCTTTTGGAACATCATATTCCAAGACTTCCTCCACTTTAATATGGTAGTTGCTTAATCTTCTGTGATTGTATGCCACTATAGTATTTGAATGGAAAGAAACTTGAAGTATTTTCTCTTTGAACTGGGAGTTCTGGGATTTAGTTATAACGTTCCTCAGAGTTTTATGTTGGGATCTCTTTCAGGTGGTAATTAGTGAAGTCTTTCAGTTTCTGTTTTGCTCTAGTTTTAGTATGTCAGGAAAGTTTTCCCTAATGATTTCTTTGAATATGCTGTCTAGGCTTTCTTTGATCATGGCTTTCTGGTAATCCAATAATTCTGAAGTTATCTCTGCTTGATCTATTTTCCAGGTCATTTAAAAAGAATGTTTAGAATCATTGTCATAGTTCTCAGCTAGTCCAATAATTCTTTTTTAAATAATATTTTGTTTTCTCCAATTACATGTAAAAACTATTTTAAACATTCATTGTGTTTATTTTAAGATTTTGAGTTACAAATTCTTTCCTTCCCTCCATTCCCTCTACCTCCCTGCTATGGTAAGCAATATGTTACATTTTATACACGTGCATTTTTGCAAAATATTTCCATATTAGTCACTTGTTGCAAGAAGACAAGAAAGAAGGAAAGAAACAAATACAGAAAAATACTTTGTTTCCATCTGTATTCAGAAAATATCAGTTCTTGCTCCATAGGCAAATAGCATTTTTCATCATTAGTTGTTTGTGATTGTCTTAGATCATTGTATTGATGAGACGAGCCAAGTAATTTAAAACTTTTCATCATACTTCATTGCTATTACTGTGTACAATGTTTTTCTGGTTCTGCTCACTTCATGTTGTATCAGTTCATTCATGTCTTTCCAGGTTTTTCTGAGATCATCATTCTTGTCATTTCTTGTAACACAATAGTATTCCAAGACAATCATATTTTAAACTTGTTCAGCTATTCCTAAATTTATGGATATCTCCTCAATTTGCAATTCTTTGCCAGCAGAAAAAAAATAACTGCCAAATGTATGATTGAATGATCTTTCGATCTTTTGAATGATCTTTTTTGGAACACATACCTAGTAGTGTTATTGATGGATCAAAGGGTATGCACAGTTTGGTTGCCTTTTAGGGAAAGTTCCAAATTGCTCTCCAGAATGGTTGGACGAGTTCACAACTAAATCAACAATGCATTTGTGTTTCAATTGTCCCACACCTTCTCCAACATTTATCATTTCCTTTTTCTGTCATAGTATTCCGTCTGATAAGTGTGAGATGATATATCAGAGTTGTTTTAATTTGCATTTCTCTAACCCATAGTGTTTGAGAGTATTTTTATATGAGTATAAAAAGCTTTGATTTATTGTAGTTTAATAATTTTTAAATTAACTTTCCTTGATCTAGTTTTCAGATCAGTTGTTTTTCTAATTAAATATTTTACTTTCTATCCTATTTTTTCATTCTTTTGATTTGATTTGATTTTTTTTTTTGGCATCTAATGGAGTCATTAGCTTCCACTTACCCAATTTTATTTTTTAAGGAATATTTACTTAAGTGAGCTCTTTTTTCATTTGGTAAACTCAACTGTTTAAGAAGTTCTTTTCTACATTGCATTGTTATACCTGTTTTTCCATTTGGCCAATTCTAGCAGTTTGCTTTAAAAGCTGCTGTTTTTTCAGCATTTTTTACCAAGCCACTGACTTTTTTTTTCATGGTTTTCTTGCATCACTGTGATTTCTCTTTCCATTTTTTCCATAGTCTACCTCTATGATTTAAAAAAAAAAACATTTAATTTCTTTTTCCCAATTACATGTAAAAATTACCTCTTTGATTAAAAACAAAACAAAGCAAAACATTTTTTTTACTTCTTCTGGGAATTCATTAGGCTCTGTGATCAATTCACATTTTTCTTTGAGGCTTTGGATATAGCAACTTCAAATTTGTTGTTTTCTTCTAAATTCATGTTTTGATTTTTTAAATTTCTTTTGTTGTTGTTTGCTCATTTTCCAGCCTATTTCTTGACTTTTAATGTTTTATTGTGCTCTAAGGGTAGAGGGGGCACTGTTAAGTTTCAGGATTTTTGAGCCACTGTATTCAAAGCTATTTCTGGGGATCTCTAAGTATTCACTTCTTCCAAGATGGTAAAATCTGGGAAAGGTGTTTTTGCTCCTCTCCTGGCCTTTGCTCTGCCCTGTGAGTTACTACATATAACTCTTCTTCCCTGGAACTGTGACGAAGGGACCTGCCTCCCCATAGCTTGAAATACTAGTGTTTTAGTACTTCTCCTCAGCCTGGGCTTTAACCCAGGAGTGCAAGCTGGATCCCTATATTAGCAATGCAATAGTGTCCTGCATCCAATGCCAACAAAGGGACCCCTATAACCTCCTTCTGAGCAGTTGCCTGAAATCCTTTTCTGTCTATGGCCTGAGAGCTCAGGAAGTCATTGTTGGAACTGCTGATTCTGTCTCCCTCAAGTCTGTGTGCTGGCTGTTGGGGTGGGGGCCTGCACTGGTACAGCATATGCTGGGCTGTACTTCATTCTCACATCAGTGTAACGTACCTTTCCTGATGATCTTCTAAGTTTTTTGGGGCTAGAAAATTTGTTTTACTTTATTCTTTTGTGGGTTCTCCCACTCTAGTCTTAATCTTTAACCATAATTTAATGTTGATAGTAAGGCAGTTTGGGAGAGCTGAACCAAGTCCCTGCCTCCTCTTCACCATCTTGGCTTCACCCCCAGTTGTTTTTACAATGAAGTAGTTCATATTTTCTTATATTTTTCATTCTTTTGGCCATTGTTTTATTTTTTGGGATGGGCAGGTGTCTCATAGAATCATTAGCTTGCACTTATCTAATTTGAATTTTTAAGTATTTATTTTCCCAATAAACTTCTGCATTTATTTTTATATTTAACCAATTCTGGTTTTAAAGGAGTTATTTTCATGAGTAAATTCTTGTATCTCTCTAATAGGATGATTCTGGTTTATAAGGAGCTGCTTTCTTCAATGTTTTTGTTTCTCTTTTACCAAACTATTGTGTTTTCTTAATTTTCTTACTTTGTTTCTATTTACTTACCTAATTTTTCTTCTTCCATGATTATTTTATTTTTAGATTTATTTTTATCACTTGCAGGAATTCCTGTTTGGCTTGTATCCAATTCACATTTTTTTTGGAGGTTTTGCTTATAGTGATTTTCATTAAATTGTCTTCTGTGTTTGTGTCTTGATCATGCCTATTACCATGGGAGATTTTTATGGTGAAGTTTTTTTTTGTTATTTGGTCTTTTTTTCACCCTATTTCTTCATGTAGATCTTTATGTTAATGTTAGGCTCTGTTCCTGACATTATTGTTCAATTTTTTCCCATCACTATTTTGAAAAGTAGTTTTTGGGTTTTGGAAATTTTTCATTCTCTCGAGGTGGTATGATGTGGAGAGAGGTGTGGTCCCTACTTTCTTGGTCTTTATTGTGGTCCTTATCAATAAACATACCTTAATGAAGCAAAAAAAGAGGTAAATATATATTGCATAATAAAATATGTTTGTTATGTAACAATAGACATACAATACACTTGCAGTCAATCAATGTTCTTCACCTTTCTACAAGAATGATAACTTCCAATTTTCTTCAGACATTGTAAATGAAATTGTACTCTGTAACGTAATAAATCCAACAACATTGTCTCTCCCACTGAGCTTATGTATGTTCCAAAATTGCTATCATAATCCAAAGACTTAGAACCTTTGGTCCCAATTCTTTGCTTCTGATTGTCTCAGAATTTTCATCACACACTCTTATAGGTGTCTTCAGTTACCTGCAAAACTAACACTGAAAAACTTAGAGCTTAAAGGATTGCAATGGGGTCAATTTCCCCTTCTTTATATTAGCAAAGTCCTTAATGAACCAAGGACAACTTCGACTAAGTCCAATAACCCATTTTTTTCCTCACTTGCATAAATAGATAGATACATAGATATAGAAATAAACAGAAAGATAGATATAGATAAAGATATATCTATGTCTATATTCAGATATAGATAGATTTGTCTATCTCTATTTTTATGTACCCTTCTCAATATTTATTTAACTACTATGGTCTTTTTTGCAGCTGTTGAATGGGCTCTTCTTAGAGTATGCTTAGTAACCTGAATCATGTTAATTACTTCTTGTTTCACCAGTGAATCAAACTGACACCCCAGTAGGCAACAATTAGCCATGATAAATTGTTTTCACTCTTCCTTCAAAATTTTCTTACATGGACTTGGAAATTTACTCAATCTTTCAACTACTGGAATGATTTTTTCTTCAATCATATCTTATGTGTTCCCTCAATATCAATGTCTTTTAAGAGACTCTATTCTATCCTGGAGATCTTGGTGATAAACTCAGTCATCATACCATTACTTGTTTCTATTAGAATTCCTCACTACCTGACTGTCCTCTGCCCTGAGGTCACAGCTAGGCAGTGGCTTCCCTTAGCAAATATCACAAAACCAAATACTGCAATGTGGCTACATTGTGACGCCCTTAAAAGTCCAAACCTTCATCAAATGGATGCCACAGGGGGAGGAGCTTACATGTGTGAGACAAGGGCATTTTTGTTTAAAGGAGCCTGTTTTTGTTTTGAAGGCTTGATGGAGGAAAGGTTTGGGGATATAGATACTTGCTACATTGGTTATGTGTACCAACTTCTTAGTTGTTATGCTAGATTTGGCTTTCTGTTGTTGGGATTTGGTTTTCTGGTGTTTGAATAAATGTTTTGGTTATGCCTTCCATATGGAGAGTCTGTTGCATTTTTCGTTCATACCTACACTAGCATATTCATAGCCATGATGAGTGCTGTGAATATAGCATTGGCATTATACACTGTCAGTACCTTTATTGTAGTTCATACCCTGATGATCTCCTTCTTGGATGACTGAAATAAGCTCCTAAGCAGTTTTCCTACATTGAGTCTCTCTCATTTTCCAAACATACTACATACAGCTATTAAAATGATCTGCAGGCAGAGTGAATAGAGAACCAGCCATGGATTCAGGAAGACCTGAGTTCAAATCTGACCTCAGACAACACACACACAAACCTAGCTATGTGACCTTGGGCAAGTCACTTAACTCCAATTGTCCTATCTTCCCCTTCCAAAACAAAAAAAGAAATGATCTTCCTAAAAGTAATGTATGAGTAGGTGAACCACCTGCTCAATGAACTCCAAGACCTCCCTACTAAATCTAGTATAAAATACAACCTTCTTTATTTGGCACTTTAAGCTAAAGATTTTCTATTTAAATTGAAAATGAGAAAGAATACTTATTTTATATGTTTTTTATTTTCTACATAAAAATGTATGAAAAATATCCTTTACAAATTATATACATTAGGAAAGAAAATAAAAGAGTATATAAACAAAAATTACATATTATAATGACATTTATTTAAAGTTAATTTTTATAGGCAAAGTGTAAGAGGGCCCCTTAGGATATTTTATCTTTTGGTGTCTTCCTCTCAAGGTAGGCTATGGTAGGTATCTGGGCATTTTATAGATGTAAAAAATAGGGTCATGAGTCTAGCAACTAAAATTATTCCCTACTTGGCATTTTTTCATACATTTTTTCATCATTTTTTTCTGACTTTTCAGGGTTTCTAGGGCAGTTATTATTGTAGAAACAATGTGTTTTTACCCTTGCTCATAGATTTATGATTGTTGTACATAAGGAGGTGAAGAGTAAAAGAAGGGAGAAATGGGAAAGTGGGAATTTGACTCATGGTATCACTGTATTCATAGATTTATTGGGTCTAATAAAAAAAATACAAAAAACATTTTCCCAGAGCACAGGAGTTCACGTCTCCATGTGAGTATTCATTAGTTCCTAAAGGTGTTTTTTGAAACAAAACAAAGATATGATGAAGTTTTCTTCATCTAAATTTCTAATTTAACTCAAGTATCTCCTAAGTCAATCACTATTCTAAAGAATATTATAATACATTAATCTATTTAATACTCAGAACTTTTTGTTCATTCCTTTATATATTGAAGAATTCAGAGTTTTGCACATATGAAATGTGTAGCATATGTATAGAATGGTCCCTAAAACAATCACTCTTCTTTCTTCTTAGCTTGTAATACTTCTTATTGAGTTTCATTATAGAGTTATTCCTTCCCCTAGTCATCTGAGTACAATGGAGGCCAAAGGGATTGCTCTAGTACAAAAAGAGTTTATATACACTAATGTAAACTTTTTGGTGGAGGTTGAAAAATCTCAGTCATACTTCCATTTGTGTGTGGCTCACCTACCTGGCTATCACATACAGGTTTTACTTATATGGGTATAATCATAACTGCAGATTCACTGGGCTATAGAAAATAAATTCTGTTAAATATGTCTTTTTTTCCCTGTATGCTAGACTCACAACTGAAGTCAGGAAGATCTGAGTTCAAATTCAAACTCAGACACTTACTAGCTATGTGAGTCAGCTTCCTCATCTGTAAATTATGGATAATGACAGGAACTACATCCCAGTTTTGTTGTGAGAATTAAATGAGATAATAATCCTATGGCATTTAGCCTAGTTTCTGGCACATAGTGATCACTATAAAAATGTTATTTAACAATAGTAAATAATGAAGATTATTATTTTATTAATTATCCTGTCAGGAAATATACAATTTAGCTGTAGTCAAAATGTGTCAATAGATTGTTTTCCATTCATACCGATCATTTAGTTTCTTGCTTTAAAGTCTTTATCTTCTCAATGATGACTTTCTTCAAAACCAAGAACTCCATATTGTATATGAGATTACAAATATTATTGGCAGTAAGTCTTTTTTGGAAAATCGAATCAGTCTCTGGTGATCATTACTTTCTTGAATTAGGACTCCTCCTATGCCTCCTAAGCTAACATTAGTATGTAGGACAAAGGACTTAATCGGATCTGCTAGTGCCAACACTGATGCTTGAATGAGGCAGTTGGCCAAAACAGAAAGTTTGTTCATATATCCTGTTCCAGTGATTTTTTTAATGCTTTCAGATTATTCAGGTTGAAAGCATTTTTCTTGTCCTGCTTTTTGTTCTTCCTAACCATATATTGAGATGACTGAAGAGTTTAGAAGTAGCAGGGTTGTTTTTCTTTTTTTAACAAGTTTATGATAATAGAGATGGGAGAGAGAGATGAAGAGGAAGAGGGAGGAAACAAGGGAGAGAGAGACAGACAGACAGACAGAGAGACAGAGAGAGAGAGATAGAGAGAGACAGACAGACAGACAGAGACAGACAGACAGACAGAGAGACAGAGAGATACAGAGAGAGACAGAGACACAAAGAGAGAGACAGAGAGACAGAAAGAGAGACAGAGAGACAGAGAGAGACAGAGACATAGACAGAGACAAATACAGAGACAGAAACAGAAAGACAGAGACAGAGAGAGACAAAGACAAAGAGACAGAGAGGAGATGGGTAGCTATGGAGAGATTATGGATATAGGAGATATTGATATAGACATAGACCAATATAGATAGATATGCATAGAAACATCTAAAAGGATAGTAAAACAGTACTCTCATCCCTTATTCTATGTACATGCATTGACATACCGGTGTATACATGCACATACAATCTTTTTGCAAGTCTGCTTATTTTTTATTCATTTTTCATTGTTTATTCATTAATCAAATTAGAGGGCATGACTGGAGCTAAGGGAATCTCAAGACACTTCACACCTATTTCCTGATGGATTTAAAAGATATAGAAGGACATTGAGGAAATTACTAGGCGCTAGAAGGAATTTTTTCACAGAAGTTAGAAGGTTACCTTGGACCAGAACCTGTGTAAGGGAGAGGAGCTGTTGGCATTTGGCAATGGAAAGAGACAGTAAAATAGATAGATAGTACTGCCCTGAGAAAATTGTGTTTACTTTTTTAGGTTTGGTATCTCTTAGCCTTTGACCATTCTCTAAAATAGTTGTCTCCAATAGTTATTAGCATGATAGCACTTTGGGGAATCAGGATGGTGCTCTTACAGACACTAGCTTTGGAAATAAGTCTTGAAAGAAGCCAGGGAATCAAAGAGGCAAAAGGGAGGAGGGAACATATGTTTGATGTGGGAGAGAGTTAATGTAAAAGCACAGAGCCAAGAGACAGAGTGCCATGTATAAGCACTAGCAAGTAGACCAGGATGTCTGGGCCATATCCTGTGTTAAAGGAAATTATGTGAAAGAACAATGGGAAGAGCCTTTAAATGCTGAACAGAGTAGTTTATATTTGATCCCAAAGGTAATAGAAAGCTACTGGATTTTCTTGAGTAGACATGGCAGGTAAAATGGTCAGTCTTATGTTTTACTATCACCCTTTTAGCAGCTGTATGAAGGATGAATTGAATTAGGAAAGGATTTGAAGCAAGGAGAACAACAAAGAGGCTATTGAAATCATCTAGGTGAGAGATGATAAGGGATTCAAATAGAGTGGTGACTGTAGGAGTAGAAAGAAGAGGATGTAGCTTAGAGATATTGGAGGGAAAGAAATGTCATTACAGCATTATAGGTATGAATTTTTCTGATTAATTTGTTTCCTAGCCAAATGTGGCTTTGTATATGTGTCTTCTATCTCTGTGCACTGGATACATCTGTGCCTAGTACATGAGTCCTTTTACACTAATTCCAGTGTGTTTGCTTTCCAAAAATATTTTCTGTTCTCTCGATTTGTATCCTTTTGCCCTGGTACTTTTTAGTAATCTAGAATAAAGAATTAGAGTATTTTTTTCTTTTTTTCTTACTTCATTTGCTTTATTATATTTTGAAATGCCATCAGCTTTGAATTAGTATGCCATTTTGTTGGAAAATAAAAGCATATTAGTGGAGGGGCAGCTAGGTGGTTCAGTGAAGAGCGCACTGGCCCTGGAAGTCAGGAGGACCTGAGTTCAAATCTGGCCTCAGACACTTAACACTTACTAGTCATGTGACCTTGGGCAAGTCACTTAACCATAATTGCCCTGCCTTCCCCCCTCCAAAAAGCAAAGAAAAAATATTAGTGGGAGCTCAAGAGCTATAGTTGTAAGTGAATGCAAACCTCTTCTTACCACATATCTTGAGCCTTGGGTGGCTTTTTGGCCCATGTGAAAGGAATCTTAAGAGCTACAGTGATTGCTCTTATTTTTGACAAACCTATATTCATTGTATTATATAGGATTATATTTGAAAACAATACATGATTATATATGAATATATAATATGATATATGATAAATTATGATGATTGTGTAACACATACATATACATAAACACACACATATACACACAGAAACATATGCATATATAATTTTTACATAAATTTCTTAATTGGTGAGAATATTGTTATCGCCTGATTGTTATGCTGCCCCGAAAAGGCATTATTAAAGTGTGATTCCACAACACACCTATCAAGGCCAAAACTGACTTTCTAGAGGATATTCCTGGCTATATATTAAGGGATAAGTCTGAGTCATAAAATTGCTGAAAAAATATTAATGCTCTTGCATTTTCCTATCTTACAATTTATTACAAACATTTTCAGGCCCTTGAAAAGCTTTCATGTTCAGTACCAAGTTTCCCTAAAGAAATTCTACACTTCACTAACTTATACATTAAGTCCTACACAAAGGGAAGAAGTACGCATTCAGTAATAAAGTTTTCTAGACTCTCCCCAAGTATATTAGTAAAGGCAATAGATAGTCTGGGGATTGAATTCAAGTTTATTGTGTTAATCCACACAATGTTGAAAATAAAGTAGAGATAAAGATAAGAGGATTTTTATTTTCTATAGAAGGACCAGGTTTTTCCAGCTGCAGCTCTTCCTTCAAGCTCTCATCAATTGAAATTGGTGCCCATCATATAACAAAGGCAGTAGGGGAATTTAACCTAAGGTACTTCCTTTATTATGGTCTTGGATTCTCTGAGTAATACTATTAGAAACATCATTTTATGGCCAGCAAGGGGAAACAAAAAGAAAGAAATAGGTCTTTTGTGTGTGTGTGTGTGTGTGTGTGTGTGTGTGTGTGAAAAGTCTTGTTGTTTTTATGCCCTAATCTATAAATTGCTTTTTCTTAATTAATTAGTTAATGTTTGCAAACACTTGGAGGATGAAAGAAACTAAATAAACCTGAGATATTGTCAATAGAATCAAGTCTCTTCTTTAAGTTAGAGAGTCCACCAGAAATCTCTCTTCCTGTATATACCTGTATATATACATATATATACCTGTATATATATATATATATATATATATATATATATATATATATATATATATATATATATATATATATACCTGTATATATATACCTATATATATACGGTGTGAAGAGCAAACATGACTAGTTCCCAAATACTTTAGGGCTTAGAGCTTTTCTCCATTTATCCCTTTGATGATGCCATGCTCAAGTCCTTGCTCTTACTAATCTTGAGTATCAAGTACTATCATTTCTACTTCCACAATATTTCTCTTATCTTTCTCCATCTCCCCACTTACATTACTACCACTCTACTTCAGATGCTCATCACCCTCTCTCTCATCTAAAATATTTTAAAAATCTACTAAATGGTCTCCATGTCTCACATTTCTCCCCTTGTCAATCCAAATAACTGCCAAAGTCATTTTTCTAAAATACAGTTCTGATCACTCCACTCCCTAATCCTGTAAATTTCAATTATTGTCAACTACTTCCAAGATCTAATATAAACTCCTCTGATAAACACAACTTGACTCCAACTAAACTTTCCAGCTCCATTATTCCTTTCTACCTTATAAATATATTGAAATTCACTGACATTTGCCTATGTATTATATCTCATAAAGTCCATGGCTGCCAAGCTCCTGTCATCAAGCCTTTCCAGTAATAGTCCCCCATGGCTGAAATATACTCCTTTCTTATTTTACTTCTCAAAATCCCCAGCTTTCTTCTAGGATCAACTCAAGTGCTATCTTCTGTATGAATCTTTCCCTGATATCTTTAAGTGTTATTGTCACTCTCCCAAAAACATTATCTTATTTCTAATTTGTACAGTCATCTCTTGACATTCATGAGTTCCACACTAACAGTTTTGGTTATACTTGGGTTGGCCATGGATAACTAAATGGAAATTTTTGAAGATTTGTGGCAAACTATAGAAAATCATATATGATGCACATATGTAAAGGAAACTAAAAAATGACTCATAAATTAACTGTATTATTAATAAATTTTATCAATTAATATATAAATATATATATATTTATATATATTATATATTACATGTAATATATAGTATATATAAATATATAAATTTATTATATAAAAAGTTAAATTTGTTCAAAGTTTCAGTGCACTAAAAAACTACAGACTACATACTCTCTTTGGGAACACCTCCTCTATGTCTCTCATCTAGACTCAGTCACATGACTTTCTCCCACAGTAATCACTGTATCTTGCACTTTTCATAGAAGGAAATCTATGAAAGAGTTGCTATATCTATACTGTAGCTATGAAAAATCTGCGTAATGTACTAAATTCTAAACTCTCTGGCATAGAAACAGCAACTTTTTAAGGTTTCAGTGTGTTGTTTTACTCATTTCAGAGTAATACTTCCTTTCTGTCAGTTCCTTAGCCACATTGGCAAAAAGAGCCAAGACAATTGAGGAAATGAAGGGTAGTATGATTATGTCCATAGTGTTTTTTTTTCCAAATCCAAGGATGCAGGGGTACTCCCCCTGCTTCCTTATCCTACCACCATTAATATATCCTGCCAGTCACCAGTCTTAGTCACCCTGAACCATTATTTCACTTCTATCTTGTCTTCTGCCTCAATATCTAGTACCAACAGAATTATCTCTGCTGTCTCCCTGAATTTTTACATCCATAGATATCTTGTGCCTTCTTTCAAGCCACTTGGATCCCCTACATATTCCTCTGAAGTCTCTAGATTACCTAATTAGATCAATATTTCTAGGCCACATACAGTTTTCTCCTCTGGCTGGCTGCATTTTGAATCTTACAAGGTGGCAGACTCAGAGATTTTTACGCAGACACAGAGCACACAGACACAAACAGAAAGCACAGACAGTGATAACTTTTCTTGGTTTCCAAGATCATACAAAGACTGGGCACTATTACAGTTCTGTAGTCCTGTAGGATGGGAGTTGGGACTGAATGCCAGTAAGCCCAAAGAAATCTCCCCTATAGCCCTGGTCATCTCTTCAGTTGCATCCCACTGAAGAATGAAGAATTGAGTTCATAAAGAACTCCCTGGGAAGTTCCCAAGCAGAGTGTCCTCTGTCTAGAGGGAATTTGGTAGCCGCAAGCACCCAAGAGATCCAGTCAAGCCTTCCTAGATGCTTGAGGGACCTCACAGCTAAGAGAAGGAAAAAAAAATACAGGCTTATCTTTGGATTAGCGGGGCTCCAAATAGGGGAAGGTAAGAGTCAGAGACTCAGGCCCACCCAGGGATGCTGAAAACTATTGAGGTGGGGGCTTTTCCCACCCAAAAACTGTTGTGATTTCATAATGTGTTGTGGTGGAACCATCTCAAAGAATTCAGAGTCAGACCACCTGTAATCCAAATACAAATATTTTTTGAGATTGACGCCTCTCATGAAGTGGGCTCAATTCCCAGAGGAACCAGCAACTTTAGAGAAAGCAAGATGGATTTTTATAAGGTATTGATGCAATTACATAACAGAAATTTACATAGAATATAGGAAAATCATTAATATTAAAAAGGAAGGAAGAGTTTCTTAAGG
The DNA here is from genome assembly GCF_028583685.1 of Petaurus breviceps papuanus. Taxonomy (NCBI): domain Eukaryota; kingdom Metazoa; phylum Chordata; class Mammalia; order Diprotodontia; family Petauridae; genus Petaurus; species Petaurus breviceps. Next base: position 3,963,670 of record NW_027187308.1, on the reverse strand, counting down.
GATTAGGTAATGGAGTAGGGGTCCCATCTATGGTTTGATTTTTAAACATTCTGGTCATTCTGCCCTCCAACTGGCTAGCTATTGTGGTCCTGTCTGGTTAAGACAGATAGTTATGTAATGCAGTAATGTCTTGGGCTAGATGGATGGTGTGATTATAATTGAATACAAGAACACATCTGTTTCTGTGGGAATGAATCTGGGGGCAATGACCAGGTAGAGGCGGTAGCTGGGTTCCCATCATATAGACACACCTGTTGTTTCTGTGGGAACTAAGAGTTCAAAGACACACCTGTTGTTCCAGTGAGAAGTGAGGCATATACAAAGAAGTTAGGACATTGGGGAGGGGGGAAGGCAGGTAGTACGGTGGTGGGCCTGCTGTTTAGTAGGGCCAGACCTATAAAGAAGTTAGAATATTGGACCTGGGGGCATCTTTATTAGGATTCCATCAGTTCTAGTTATAGCACTCTTACTGATCTTTGAAGAACATTCCCTCCTGTGTGGGATCTTAATGAGCAACTATTTTGATCCTTAGAGAATCTATACACAGGATTCTTAAGAACTGGCCCAATTTGTGGGTTGGGTGGAATGGCAAAGATTCTGTGGAAGATGTGAAATGAAAAGCCACCAGGTGGCAAGCCCCCAGAACTACGATTCTGGCCACCCAATGCTTGCTGTGTACCCTTGGGTTTTTAGCAGCCCTCACCTTCCCATTTTCAATGTTAGAAAGCCTAGGACAAAGAGAGTTGGTCTATTAATTAGAAGGGTCTGGATTTAAGCTCCACCTCTGACTCATATTTCTGTAAGACACTGGAAAAGTCACTAACTTCCAAATAACTCTCTATATAAACTGCAAAGAAAATATTTCCTCAATGGAAGTTCATGCTTACCATTAAAATTATGATTCTGGTTAAGAAGAAAATAAAGGAGTTCGGGGGAAGAAAGCCCCTAAGAATAAAAAGTCTCATAACTGCTTAAAATATATATACCCTCGGTTTTGTCATCAATCATAAAACTCAGCTCATGATGCCTATATGTACTTCATGGACTCACTTGTACTCCCAAAGATGGCTCCATTACAGCCTCAATGCCGTTAGCTTTGGCCAAGATGCACAAAGGAGACTTTCTTCCATCACTTCCTCCCTGCTCCTTTTTTCAGGCTTCTCAAGCAGTGACTACCACGGGTGGCTCCTCCTCTTCTGGTCCCTACTCCCACCACCCCTCTAGTACAGGCCAGGGACCCTGTGAGCCAAGCATTTGAAGGCACTTCTGGTTTCAGGTCTGCTGTTTCTTCACCTCTTCTGGAGGGCATTTTGCTGTGAGGTTAATGGGGTACCTGCCACGGGCAGCTTTGGCCCGCCAACTCCCAGTCCCAAATGGGGTCCAGGTGCCCTCCCTGTTCCCAGAGACAGGTCTGTGGATTGCTACTCATGCTTCTCCCCCATTCCCACTTTCCATGAAGCATTGTCTGCACTTGGACTCTGTGAATGAATGTAAAAAGACCTCATTTATATTTTTATACCAGGAGTTTCCAGTGAGATAGACAGATGCAATGAAAGAAATGTCTCCTTCCAGATAATCTTCTAAGAACACGTTCAGTTCAACTGGTACAGAGCTGGTACATCCAGAGTATACAAGAGCTCCTTGATTTTAAGGATGAAAGTGCTGAAGATGCTAAAGCTGATTATGGCTTTACAGAAACTGAGATTAGAATCAAGTATACACATAATGATATCATTCCTTACATTGCCCAGGGAGTGATTGAGTACAGGAAAAGCTTTTTTGTAGATACAATGATCAGTCAGAATATAATGTATTTTGTGGACCGTTTTCACATGCTCATGTGTAGGCTTAGACAATATAACAAAATGATGTTTCTACCTAAATTAATCCATATGTTCAGAGCCATGCCAATCAAACTAATGCAAAATTGTTTTTTAAAGATATAAAAGAAAAATTATAACAGAGTTCATCAGCAAGAACAGAAACTCAAGGATATCAAGGGAATTTTTGAAAAAAAAATGCAAAAGAAGGTGGTCTAGCCAGATCTGGTGCTGGCTAAGACATAGAGTAGTGGATCAGTGGAAGAGACTGGGTATAAATTATATTATAGTAAATTATCATAGTAATCTAGTATATGATGAGCCCAAAGATTCAAGCTTTTGGAACAAAAACCCATTATTTGAAAAAAAAACTGCTGGAAAACTGGAAAACAGTATGGAAGAAACTAGGTATATACCAACATCTCACAGATATATTGAGAAAGCATGGAACAATTAATCTGTCACTTTATGGTAAGGAAAGGATTTATTACTAAGGAAAATAGAGAGGGCATTAGATAATGTAAAATATTAAATTTTGATTATATTAGAAAGTTTTTGTTCAAACAATACCATACATTCATACAAAACTATATATACCAGTATAACTAAAATTGTAAAGAAAGCAGAAAACTGGAATTTTTTAACAAGTATTTATGACAAAGGCCTTATTTCTCAAACATATAGAGAACTAGATCAAATTTAAAGAAGTAATTCCTTTTTTGATAAATGGTCAAATGAAATGAACCGGAACTTTTCAGACAAATCAAAACCATCTGTAGTCATTTGAAGAAATGTTCTAAATCACTGTCATTCAGAAATTCCAATTAAAACAACTCTGAGGTATCACCTCACATCTATAAAGGTAGCTAAGATGACACAAAAAGGAAATGTTGGATGTTGGACAGGATGTGGGAAACCTGGGACAATAATTCATTATTGGTGGAGTTTTGAGCTCCAAGCATTCTGAAGACCAATTTGTAATTATGTCCAAAGGGCTATAAAACTATGCACACCCTTGGATCTATCAATACTATTGCTAAGTCTATATCCTAAAGACATCAAAAGAAAAAGGAAATGAATCTATTTGTATGAAAATATTTATAGCAGATCTTTTTTGTGGTGGTAAAGAATTGGAAATTGAGAGTTTGCCCATAAATTGAGGAATGGCTAAACAAGCTGTGGTATATGAATGTAATGGAATATTATTGTCCTATAAGAGATGACAAGAAGGATGCTTTCAGAAAAAAAATATGAAAAGACTTATTGTTCAATGAAGAACTGTGAATGACTTAGCCATTCTTATCAATAAAATCATCCAAGAAAACCCAAAGGACTAATGATCAAGCATACCTCACACCTCCTGGGAAAGAACTGATATTGATTGAACAGAGACTGAAGCATGCTACTTTTCACTTTTTCATTTTTTAATTTTATTTGAGTCTTCTTTTATAAAATGATTAATACGAAAATGTTTTACATGATTGCACATGTCTAACCTATATCTCATTGCTTACCATCTCAGGGTGAGGAGAGGAAAGGAAGGAATAGGATTTAGAGCTCACAGCTTTAAATAAAACCATTTAAAATGGGAAAAAATAGAAGAGGTAACTCCTATTCTCCCCCCAAAAAACAGGTTATGGGACATATGCTGCTATATACTTTAAAGTCTTATCAACAGTCAGCAGAGAAGCTCCAGGTATACAATAATAAAGCTGCTTACAAACATTGTAATACCAATCAAGAGGTAGATGACGGGTATGTGCCAAGCAGTGAACCAAAGAATATGAACATGTTCTTCAGTGCATAGCTGCATCTAGGCCATTTGAAAAAATGTGTTTCTAGTATTACATTTGAGAGGGTCTTTGGGGAAAACACGTTATGCCAAATATTTCACATCTGATTTTCACACTCATTGAATGGTTACAATAAATGAAAACTGAATTCCATAGCTACCTTTCAAACTTCCTAAAGCATTGAATGCTACCATTTAATTGTAAGAGGAAAGAAAATTCTAGCTACTATGTATATTGACTTTTAACTACTACAAATGCATTTTACAAATTTTGTTTCCTTGTCAGTGGACTGCAGGGAATATGTTTCAGATATAGAAATCTTCAGGTTCCTCGTGGGACCCAAGCAATTTATTTTATATTTTTCACTCACATCTAGTAAAAACATTTCCCCAATTGTACTGATAAATTGGTTAACTACCTTTTTTATACTCTGGAAAATTTTGTAATACTTTATTTAATTCTACTAAGGAATGAGAATAAATTAAAATTATTTTCACATTAATCAATAACTGGTTTCACTTCTAAATGCAGAGAATTATTACGCTGTGGAATGAATACCATTTTTTTATAATTTCAATTTTTTAATTCACTTAGAACCATTAATTTATAGAGGTAAATCTTTTTTTAAACAATTAATGTCTAGTTCTTTCTGTTTTCAATCAAGATCCTGTGAAATTTATATTGAGTGTTCTTTTGATTAATTTTGGGAGGAAAATCTTTATTCTAAATTACTAGCAATCCTTAACAAAACCCTCCAAAAAATTTTGAGGGGATAGCTATTTACTATGTGATTATAACTTCTGTAGTGATCCTAATTATTACATTAAGAAGCAGTGTGATATAATTGGTAGGAGGCCAGTGTGATATAATTAGAGTCAGGAAGACCAAGGTCCAAGTTTTGCCTTTAGACATACCAGCTGTCTTTACCAAAGTTAGCCACTTCATTTCTCCTTGCCTTAATTCTCTAAGACTGGGAATTGATTTGTGTTGGTGGAAGGAATTTTCATAACAAGAGTTTACCATAACAGTGAATTGACAGATCTAGCTTCCTAACATGAAAGACCTTCTAATAGTGGTAGAATTATCTATACACACCACATATGCATAATAATACAGGTCTAGATTAGATTTTCACAAAAATATAACAAAAGCATAATAAAACATCTCTCAATTGGTTATTTTCCCAACCTCTTCAATTACTGTGAATCTAATTGTATAGGAGGGGCCCTTATATAGCTAATTGTATATAAGAGAGTAGAGAAGAATAGAAAGAATAAGTATCAAATATATGGCAATTGATAGCAGAGAGTAGACGTAAGGATAAACAGCTGTATGCTTCTTGGTAGGCCTAGTAGCATCATTCTATCAGCACAAGTAGTAATTGATTTTTGTAATAAGTTACCAAAACAAAATCAGTTCTTCAATATTTTAGAAGTGAATATGAAGTAATAAGACTATTTTGTGAACCTATATAATTTTATTTAAGCCAGTGGGGGAAGTGTCTCATATGCCTTTAAAAAACTTGCTTTAATTAATTGGAAAATATTAATATAGTTTAACTTATAAAAAATAACATATTTTCTGATGGTGCCTGTTAGATGAACTATTACTATCCATGCTATGTAAACATTGTAATGTGACCTGATTTTGGAAGAATGATCAACTACTTAAAAAATGATGTATTATTAGTTTACTACATATTAATAGATGAAGGGCAAACAATTTTGACTCATTACTGTTGCTGTTTATAACTGTTCATATTTTACTGCAATAATCATATGTAAACTTTGGGAATTCTTCGAATCAGATCAGGTTCTAAAGAATTATGAAACACCCATTGTGTTTCTTAAAATGACTTTTTTTTTTGCAATTGAGACATATGAGATTGACATTACTATTTTTTTATCCCATGTTGACTTAAACATACACACACTTTTAGATAGGATGATTGATGTGTACTTCTTTCTGATAATTGTGATCATCCACAGAAATTTACAAATAAGAATTTTTTTTTGTTTCCTCCTGGTTCTTTATAATATAACATATTACTTGACTGACTAGTAGATCATGATGGCTCTAAGTTGTTTTAAAACTTATATTCACCAAGAACCAGTATATGCAAAAGTAGATATGATTTACTTTTAAACATAATATGTAGATTTCATTTATTTTCTAAATCTGTACAGTTGAGGAAATTAGTAACTGGTCTAGGAAGTCATAGTAAAGTAGATATTACATCTTGTGTTATGGTTATGTTCATACCCACCTGTGGTTTTCTTTTCTTGAATTAGGAAATTTAAGTAAGATATTCAAATGGAAGTGTAAAGTGCTATTTTATGAAACGTTTTGTATATGCAACTAAATTGATAGCATGAATTATTTTTTAAATCCTTTAAAAACTAATTAAGTTTTACTACAGAACTGCTATGTCTTATACAATAAAAATCAGCTATTCTTCCCCTCTAAAAAAAATGCACAAAGGAAAACAATACAGAGACACAATGGCCAAACTTAAAATTAGCTTTTCTACTATTTAATAACCTGCCTCAACTTCAGTTACTGCCAAAGTGTGCCTTTTTGTAAATCAGAATTCTTAATTATCTAAATTCTAGGACACTGGAGAAGGTCATGAGCTAAGTGAATTGCTATAAATAGGTAGGCCAGTGCTCTTACTCACTGAGCCACCTGGCCGCCCCTAGCAATCGATATTTTCATGCTTGTTTAGTTCTGACTTTATTTGTGTGAAAACTGTTTTGTAATTTTGTTTCTGTAGTTCTTTGGTTTATCTTGTCAGGTAAATTCATAAATATTTTATATTGTCTATGGTGCTTTTAAATGGGATTTTTCTTTTTATCACTTGCTGCTGGGGTTTGTTAGTAGTATATAGAACTACTGATGATTTATGTGGGCTTATTTTATATCCTGCAACTTTGCTAAAGTTCTTAATTATTTCAAGAAATTTTTAGTTGATTCTTTAGGGTTCTCTAAGTACACCATCATATATCGGCAAAAGGGATAGTTTTATTCCTCATTGCCTATTCTAATTCCTTCAATAATTTTTCTGCTTTTATTGCTAAATCTAACATTTCTAGTACAATATTGAAAAATAGTGGTGATAATGGGCATCTTTCACTCTTGGTTTTAGTGGGCATGCTTCTAATTTTAATTAAAAAATAATGCTTTTTGATGGTTTTATTTAGATACTGCTAATCATTTTAAGGAAAACCTTATATTTTCCTATGCTTTCTTTTTTTTTATATAGGAATGAGTACTTCTTTTAAGTAGCTTTTTTCTGTATCTATTGAGACTGTCATAAAATTCCTCTTAGGATTTTTGTTAATATGGTGAATTATGTTAGTTTTTTCTAATTTTGAACCAGCCCTGAATTTTGGTGTAAATACCACCTAGGAATAGTGTATTATCCTCAGGATAAATTGCTATAATCTGTTTGATAAAATTTATTTAAAAATTTTACATCAATATATACTAGGGAAGTTGGTGTATAATTTTTTTCTCTGTTTTGGTTCTTCCTGATTTGGGTATCAGAGCTATATTTGAATCTTAAAAAGAATTTGGTAGGACTTATTCTTCACCTATTTTTCCCAAATAACTTATATATAGTATTGGAATTAAGTATTATTTTTTTAATTTTTAGTTTTTTTCTTTATTAATTTGTTTGTTAATTTTTAGTTTACAAGATTCAGTTCCACAATTCCTTGACTTTCAAATTTTCTACCCCCCCCCCCGCCATGGTGGCATCCAATCAAGTATAGGATCTGCAAATACTTTCATATTAGATATTAGTCAGGTTATAAAGAAGAATTGTATCAGATGGAACGAACAATGGGAAAGAGGAAAACAAAATCAAACAAGAAAAGGAAAAAGAGCAGGTAGTTTACATCAATCTGGATTCAAACTCAATTCATTCCAGTTCTTTCTATGGATGTAGACATCTCTCTCCATCATGAGTCTGATTGACTTATAACCCTGCATTGCTGAGAAGAGTCCAGTCTATCAAAGTTGGTCATCACACATACGTTGTGTCTGTAATTGTGTACAAATTTCTCCTTGTTCTACTCTTCTCACTCATCATCAGTTCATATAAGCCTCTCCAGGTAAATATGAGGTCTATCTGTTCCTTGTTTATTATAGCGCAATAGTATTCCATTATATTCATATACCACAACTTGTTCAGTCATTCCCCAATTGATGGACACCCCCTTAATTTCCAATTCTTTGCCACCACAAAAAGAGCTGCTACAAATATTTTTGTACATATGGGTCTTTCTCCCAATTCTATGATCTCTTTGGGATACAACCCTAGAAGTGGTATTCTGGGTCAAAGGGTATGACATTATTTATAGCCCTTTGGGCATAGGAATTAATTATTCTTTAAATATTTGGTAGGATTCACTTGTAAATCCATCTAATCCTGCATTTTTTTTCTTAGAGAGTTCATTGATGAGTCAATTTTTTTTTCTCTAAAATGGGCTTATTTAACTTTTTAATTCCTCTTATGTAAATCTGGGCAATTTATATTTTTAGGAATATTCATCCATTTCACTTAGATTGTCATATTTATTGGTATGCAATTGGGAAAAATAATTCCTAAATATTGCTTTCATTCCCTCTTCTTTGGTGTGAATTCACCCTTTTCATTTTTTATATTGGTAATTTAGTTTTTTTTTTTATCAAATTAACCAAAGTTTCATATATTTTGTAGTTGTTGCTTTTCCCCCACAAAACCAGCTCTAAGTTTTATCAGTTCAATATAATCTCTCATTTGATTTTCATAATTTCAAAATTGATATTTAATAAAGATTTTTAATTTGCTCTTTTTCTAGCTTTTTACAGTTGCATGCCCAATTTTCATTGATCTCCTTTTTCTCTATTTCATTATTGTAACCATTTGGAAATATGAAATTTCACCTAAGAACTGCTCTGCCTGAATCCTATAAGTTTTGTATGTTATCTGTTAACTGTTGCTTTCTTTGATGAAATTATGGATGGTTTCTATGATTTATTGTTTGACTCGCTCATTCCTTAGGATTAGATTATTTAGTTTCCAATAAAATTTCTGTTTATCTTTCCATGGTTCTTTATGACACATCCATTTTATTGCATCATTATCAGAAAAGGATGCATTTAATATATCTGCCTTTCAACATTTGATTGGGATGTTTTCATTATCTAATATATGGTCAATTTTTGTAGATGTGGTATGTATCACTGAGAAAAAGTTACATTCTTTCTTATCAGTTTTCTCCAGAGGTCTATTATATCTAATATTTTAAAATTATGTTCACCTCCTTGAATTATTTCTTGCTTATTTTGTGGTTAGTTTTCTCTAGTTCTGAGAGAGAGGTTGAGTTCTCCAACTAGTATAGTTTTGCTGTCTGTTACTTCATGTAACTCACTTTATATCTCCTTTAAGATTTTGGATGCTATACCACTTGGTAGCTCTGTACTTAGTGTTGACCTTACTTCATTGTCTATGGTGCCTTTTAATAAGATTCAGTTTCTTTCCTTATCATTTTAAATTAGATCTATTTTTCCTTTTGCTTTTTCTGAGGTCAGGATTGCTAATGCTTCTTTTTTCACTTCAGCTGAAGCATAATAGATACTGCTCCACTCTTTTATCTTTGCTCTATGTATATCTCTCTTCTTCAAATGTGTTTCTTGTAAACAACATATTGTTAGAATCTGGTTTTTAATCCTGTCTAGTATCTGTGTCCATTTTTTTTTTTTGGAGAGGTTAACCCATTCACATTTACAGCTATGATTACTAAGAGTGTATTGCCCTGCATTCTATTTTTCTATTGTTTTTAAAAAGGAACGAGTACTGTATTTTTTCAGTAGCCTTTCTGTATCTATTGAGATTATCATATTATTTTTCTCAGGGTATTTTTTCTTAATATGGCCAATTATGTTATAGTTTTCTTAATATTGAATAAGCCCTGCATTTTTGGTATAAATTCCACTTAGTCATAGTGAATTATCTGTTTATTCTCTCTTATCCCATTTTATTCTCTCCTTTCACCCCTTTTACCCTATCTTTCCTCACCAAAGGTTTGCTTCTGATCACGACCTTCCTCAGTCTATCAGTGCCCACCCCTCCTTTCCCCTCCTACTTCAGCTCTTTCTTTTACCCTCCCGTCTATTAGCCCCTCTTTCTCTTTTCTTTCCCCTTATCGATGTTACTTCCTTATAGGAATAAGATAAATTTCTATACACAACTTAGTGTGTATGTTATTCCCTCTTTGAGGCAAATTTGATGAGAATGAGGTTCAAACAATGCCCCCCACCTTTTTCCCCTCTACTGTAATTGGTCTTTCTCACCTCTTCATGCAATGTAATTTATCCTGTTCTGCTTCCCCCTTTCCTCTTATCCCAATACAATCCTTTTTTCCACTACTTAGTATTACGAATATGTGTGT
>NW_027187308.1:3948722-3953220 GCF_028583685.1 Petaurus breviceps papuanus | reverse complement strand
CTATCATCTATCTATCTATCTATCTATCATCTATCTATCTATCTATCATCTATCTATCTATCTATCTATCATCTATCTATCTATCTATCTATCTATCTATCTATCATCTATCTATCTATCTATTTATCTATCTATTTTTCATCTATCTATCTATCTATCTATCTATCTATCTATCTATCTATCTATCATCTATCTATCTATCATCTATCTATCTATCTATCATCTATCTATCTATCTATCTATCTATCTATCTATCTATCTATCTATCATCTATCTATCTATCTATCCTATCTATCTAATCACATCATAGTCAACTCATACCCAAATATTCTCTCTGTGAATACTCCTTCTTACTGTCCTAAAAGATATATAATTTTCAGGTGCTGCAAATATCATCTTCCCATGTAGGGATATAAAAAATTAATATCTTATTGTATAATATTTATTATTTTTTCCTGTTTACCTTTTATATGTCTCTTGTTTATTGTATCTGATGATCACATTTTCTTTTAAGCTCTGCTCTTTTTATCAGGAAAATTTGAAAGTTCACTATTTCATTGAATATCCATCTTTTCCCCTGATATATTATGTTAATGTTTGCTGATGGTGGATTCTTGGTTGTAATTCAAGCTCTTTTGCCTTCTGAAATGTCATTCCAGGACCTATGCTAAGTACTTTGTAATTCTGACTCTGGTTCTTTGATTTTTGAATTGTTTCATTCTGGCTACTTGCAGTATTTTTTCACAACCTGATAATTCCGGAATTTGGCTACAATACTACTTGGAGTTTCATTTTGGGATATCTTTCATGAGGCAACTGGTAGATTTTTTCAATGACTATTTTGCCCTCTGGTTCTAGAATATTTGGAGAGTTCTCCTTAATAATTTCTTGGAAAATGCTGTCCAGGATCTTTTTTTTTTTCCCCATGGCCTTTAATTCATCCAATAATTCTTAAATTATGTATTTTGCATCCATTTTCCAGGTCAGTTATTTTTCCAATGAAGTATTTTCCATTTCCTTCTATTTCTTTTAATTCTTTTGTTATTGTTTCACTGGTGCTTGAAGTCTCATGTAGTCATTAGCTTCTACTTTTCCATTTCTAATTTTTCAGGAATTATTTTCTTCAGTTAGCTTTTCCCCCCCTCCTTTCTATCTGGCAAATTTTACTTTTAAAGTTGTTTTCTTCAGTGGATTTTTTAAAGCCAATTCAATTTTATACAGAATTGTTTTGTTCAGTTATTTTTTTGTCTTTCCTTTTCCAACTTGTTAACTTTCTCCCCACATTATTCTTCTGCATAACTCTCTTGTAGCAGTTTTTCTTATGCCTCTTTTACTTGATTTTTAAAATTCTTTTTGAGCTCTTCCAAGAGGACTTTATGGAACTCACACCAATTCATTCCTCTTTGAAGTTTCACATAGGTATTTTGATATTGTTGTCCTCTTCTGAGTTTGTATTTTGATCTTCCATGTCACCATGGTATCTTTCTATGGTCAGGGCTCTGTTGTTTTTCTTCCTCATTTTTTAACATTGAGCTTTATTCCTGGGAGACAGGGGCCCCTCTCCCAAGCTTCTTGTTCTGGAATCCTGAGGCCTGATCACTTGCTTTCTATGCTTGACCTTTAGGTGCTGGCAACTTTTCCACTGCTCCGTGGTGGCCTGATCCAGTTGCAACTATTTTTTTGGGGTTCCAAGTCTAGCAATTTGCCTTCTGTGGTGGGACTAGAGACCTCACAGCTTATGTGCTGTGTCACTATCCCACTGAGCCAGCACTGAGGAGCCTCACTTGTTGATCTGGACTGTGGTAAAGAGCCTCCTGCTGGATTACTCCATCTCCATCTGTGCTGGGAGACAAACTTTTCCTGAAGTCCTTTCTAAATTATCTAAAGGTTGAAAAATGTTTAACTCCATCTGTTTCAGGTTATGTTGCTCCAGAGGCTATCAAGCCTCTTGACATTATTCCTGAGAGTAACTGGGCAGAGTTCTAGCAGCTAACGCCCTTTCTTATCTGCCATCTTAGCTCCACCTCCAAATTTGCCATATTATTAACCTAATTTATTCCTGGAAGGAATTGAAATTATTGATCTTTCTCATTCTAAAAAAGTTTTCCTTTCTATAAAGAAATAAGGAGAACATTAATGATATACTAACTGTAAAGAAATGAAACTTGTAGTTTCTTCTGTTCTTTTAAAGATGAATTTTAATTGTCATAGACATGATTATATAAAAATATAAACAACAGAAAAAGGACATACTATATCAAAATAAAACAAGAAAATGAACATAAAAGATTGAAAAACAAAAATAAAAGGTTGTCAATAATTATACATGCATACAGATTTCTGTTATTGGCCAACTTGTATCATTATTCAAAAAGATGTGTTCATTGATTTAATATTATATTATCATTTTCTCCTGATTCTTTTACCTTTTATGTTTATGTTATATAGACTTTCATTTTTCTTATATTAGTGTTGTATACATTCTGTATCACTCTATGTCTTGCCAAAGTACTTTGAATTCAGCATGTATTATACAATAATTATATTTCATTTTACTTGTATGTCATAATTTGTTCCAACCCTCGAGTCAATGGATATTTTTGCATCGTTTGTTTTTACTTTGCTCTTTGAAATGCCTTTGTTAGGAATTTGTTCATATTTATTGATTTTTTTATTCTGTCAATAATTTCTTTGGGGTATAGTCCTATCAGTGGGACTACTGGGTCAAAGATTTTACAATTTTTTTGTGGCTCTGATTTTATAATATTAAATATTATTTTTCAAGGAAGTTGAACCAATTCACATCACCCCCAGCATTCTTGGTTTTAGAAGAACCATAAGTGCACTTCAGCTGAGGGATAATATATTCTCCTGCACCCTTTTACATTTACCCTGTGTGTATACCCCTTTTTCATATATGTTTCTTGTAAACAATATATTGTAGGATTATTGTATTTAATCCTTTCTGATATCCATTTCTATTTTATGGGAGATTTAATCCCATTCAAATTAACAGTTTTGATTAATATCTTTGTCTTTCTCTCCATCTTATTCCTCCCCCCCCACCATTAATGATTTTATTTCTCCTTTCCCACCTCACAATTGTATTTTTTAAAGAGTTGTTTTTCTCAATTAACTTCTGTACTTTCTTTTCCATTTAGACCATTATACTCTTTAAGGAGTTGTTTTCCTTGATTTTTGTTTCTTCTTTTCCCTTTATCCAATTCTACTTTTTAAGGAATTGTTTTCTTTTTCCAAGCTATTGACTTTTTTTTCAAATTCTCTTGCATTACTCACATTTCTTACCCCAATTATGCTTTTACTTATTTTATCTGATTTTTAAGTTCCTTTATTGAGTTCTTCCATGATTTTTTTTCTGGGCTTAAGATCACTTCCAGTTTTTCTTTGGGGACTCTTGTTCATAGGTGTTTTGATATTCTTATCCTTTTCTGAGTTTGTGTCTTGATCTTCCCTGTCACCATATCTTTCTGTGGTCAGATTATTTCTATTGTTGTTTTTGTTTAGCTTTTCTTGTCCTTTATCCTTTCTTTTGAATTTGATCTCTGCTCCCAGGCTGTAAGGGGGACTGTCTCAGGCTTGTTGTGCCAGGGGATGCAGTACCTGTTGTTGTTTTTTTTTACCTCATGATTTTGCATGAGGTCCATGGTGGACATTCATGCCTAATGCTGTGCTGAGGAGGTAGATTGGGGGCTGACTGGTTCTGCTGAAGGCCTTAGCAGTCTGGCAGCTTACTTGGTGCTAAGCCTGGGTTCCAGTGATGGTTTCTGGGGGTGTGTTGAGGTCTGTGGGTTGTTTCTGTATTTCTCTAGCCTGGCCAATGGCTTTTTGCTCATGGCTAAGCTGAAGCATGTGATGGTTTTCAGAGTTGGAGTCTGCCTGTTACCCTAGTTATGCTGAAGCACATGACTGGTGGTATTGGGAGGAGGCAGCTGGTATTGGTGTTTGATTGTTCCACTGTGGAACAAGTTGGCTCTGGATTTATTGCTGATTTGCTGAGGTGGAACTTGCTTCTCACTTATCAGGACACTTCCTGTCCTGGACTGTGTTCCTTTTTTACCAAAGTAAGAACAAATTTTCCTGCCAATTTTCCAAATTACTTAGAGTCCAAAATTATTTTGCCCTGTATTTTTGCTGATTCTGCTATTCCATAATTTGTTTGGGGCACTATTTTATTGTTGTTTAGAGGTAAATATAGGGAAATTATGGCAATTTACTGCTTTTACTCCATCTTGGCTCCTGAAAGTCAACTCCACACAGAATGAAATTTTGAAAATCCTTTTTTGAGTTTGATGTAATGAATAAGACTAATATACCAATGAAAACAAAACAGAAAAAAACCAGGGTAATTTCAAAAAGGATGTTATCTGCTTCTAAACTACATGGACAAATATTTTCTCCTATGAGTTACCAGAAAGTATATGTTTATGTACTCTCTCTCTCTCTCTCTCTCTCTCTCTCTCTCTCTCTCTCTCTCTCT